>NT_166520.1:498522-553569 GCF_000002855.4 Aspergillus niger
GGTTGTCGAGTATATTTTGACAATAGTAGTAGCCAGTTCTGACAATGGTTGCGGCGGACTTTTTACCATAATGGCGTGGTATGTGACTTCTATCTCAGCAAGCGCTCGGCGTATGAACGGAGCAGGAACCACGGCAGCCTGACAGCGTATAGTACTCATTCATGGAACCCTTTATAAGCTTTAATTCTCACAGGCACTCCAAAGCTCCTCCACTTCCCTGGGAAGAGTTAAAGCAGCTGAAACTGCTAGACTGAGCCTCAGACCCTTCTGAGTGACCATGCAAGTTGATTCCATCGTCATCTTCGGTAATGGTGATGGAATTTATGGGTCCCAAATATCCGGCATGTAAAGGAACACATATGCGGGAATCAAGCCTGCGGCTTGTGATTCGGCTCTCCGAGGCATGCCCAGTACCAGCATGCTGTTGCGATCTGATAATCAATCTTAGTAAGCGCAAGAGAGTTAGATTAGTGAAGCATACGATGCTCTTACAATTGCGCGTGTCAATGGCGCTGGATGATAGAGGCATCGATGTGCGCAACCACGCTTTCGACAGCGTGAGCACGTAGGCTGTACATGGTCGCAACGAACCTTGTCTTTGCGACAAGGCTCACAGGATGTAAGTTTCCCATTGCGTCGTCAGGAAGACCTATAGATAGGTGGGATCAGCATGGCAAGGATTTCATAGTAACGGATGGAGCACAAACATGTTGCGCGACCAACAGCTGGCACTCTCCAGGCTGCAGGCGTTGGTCGCGGGGTTGTTTGGGAAATGAACATGTGATGTAGAACCATGTTTGCTTGGTAATTGTTTAGTCAGCCTTACAACAACGATGGTGTGTAAATAACTGATTATTTTAACTGCTACTAGTACTTTGTAATTACTGTGGTGATTGATCCCGGAAATGCTCCCACCCCCTATCTAGCTTCGTGATCCGATTCACGTAACTGATCTTACTTCAGAATTACGTTCCACATTTGATGGAACCCGACAGTGGAACCCTGACGGGGCGATGACGGCACGATGCACTGGCCCTCCCCCCCGGAACCTTATCGGAAGCTATCCGCAATGCATGTCCTCTACCAGGCAGGGAGGGTGGTCTGCCCTCGTCCAAAGTGATCAGGGCCTCTTCATCTTCATATTTCTCTATCGAAATGGTACCAGCACATCATGGCAGATGCTTCAGAGACTTCAGACACTTCAAACACCTTTACCCTTCAAGGGGTCGGGGCCAGTAGTGTACGATCACGATCCCCGCTAGAGATGCGGGAACTCCGAGCTAATACCGTATTTACTAACTCTAGGTCCCTGGATCCATGCCAGCCCAAGAAGACAGGTACACTATACTTCTACCTGATGAGTTCTCGGGGCACACGGACAGCCTGGCCTTCTTTGCCATCTACGACGGACAGTACGGGAATCACATCACACCTCTGGCAAGGTAGTCGTGACTAACTATGGAAAAAGTGCCTCGGATAAGGTTGCAGAACATGCAAGCAAGAATATCCGGCGGCTTCTGATTAGCAGTGGCGAGTTGAGACAGGGAAACTATGAATCGGCCATCGAACGAGCAATACAAGCCGAGGAGGAGGAGCTTCTACAAGGGTTTTGGGCTGGCGAGGAATTATTCGCCGTCGCCGGATCGACTGCCGCCCTCGTCGTGGTGAACCTAACCAGGGGAATCCTGGTGGTCGCCAATCTGGGAGATTCGCACGTTTTGCTGGGAGAGGCCGACGGGGAAGATCACACCTCCCTGAAAGTCGTATGTAGAAGTCGCAAGCCTGTTTTCATTATACCAGCGCCCTCTAACTGTTATGAAGGAGCGAATAACCACATCCCACAAGGCCGGAACATGCTGGGGAGAGGCATCGCATTGAGTCCGCCGGGGGAACCCTCAACACCGATGGCGGTGTGCCACGAGTTGGTTAGTTTATCCTCGTCCCATCTCGCACGTGGTTACGAACCTAACCTCTGCAGGGGGGTTGAATATGTCGCGGGCGCTGGGCGATTTGCAGTATAAGTCGCCGCTAAAGGATATCGGGGAGCAGTCCCTATCCAGCGGTCAGGAGAAGGCAGGCATCGAACCAACAAAGAAGGGGGATTTGGTGTCCAGTTACCCTTCTTTGAAACGATATCCGCTGCAGTCGGATCGTCGGTACTTCTTGGCGCTGATCACAGACGGGGTAACCAATACAATGGATGACGAAACCATCATGCATCAGATCGCGCGGAGCAAGCAAGATGGAATGGATGCAGACAAGGTGGCCGCTAAGATCACCGAGAAGGCTTCAGGAGTACCCGACAGTGACAATG
Source organism: Aspergillus niger (assembly GCF_000002855.4). Classification (NCBI taxonomy): domain Eukaryota; kingdom Fungi; phylum Ascomycota; class Eurotiomycetes; order Eurotiales; family Aspergillaceae; genus Aspergillus; species Aspergillus niger. The sequence goes on from NT_166520.1 coordinate 500,837, forward strand.
CCACCTGCGTCACTGTGTTCCTGGATGGGCACAATATACGAAAACAAGAGTAGATAGACAAGGTTGGGATCGAATATTCACTCTCCACTTCTCATGTAGAGATGACTGGGAGTTCCGGGATTTTCTTGGCATTCCCGTTGACGCCACGGGTTGAACAAACCGTAGATCATCGCTGCCCCGGCACGTAGCAACCTGCGAAGCTCATGGTTACTGACTGGGCTACCTTGCAGGCTCGTTCCTACTGTAGGATGACGGCAGGCCCCACAGTTGCAGAAGTATCGAAGGTGATCGACTTTGGCAGTCAGCTGTGGCTGGACGCGGCTAGAATGTCAGGGTCCATGGTTCGGATCAATGACCTCAGCGTAACAAGCCAATCATGGAAGTAGTGATATCTTCATCTTGATCGAGCAATCATCGCAAGATATTGCATCACGGAGTCTCAGATGTGTTCGTCAATCAAGATCTCACTACTTGGCTGTTCACAGTACTTAAACAGCCAACCGGTGTGCAGATCAACACTAAATACATCCTGCTTAGATCCGCTACATTTAGACTGTCTCATAGACTTTGCTGTTCATTTTGCTGTGCAGAATGTTCGAAAGTGTCGTGTCACCACCTCAGGTCCGTGGTCGGGTACCTCGGGTTCAACCAGCCCCAAGACCGGTCGCTGCGACCAATATCATCGATATCCGCAGCGATAAAGCAGAGACTCAGCTGCGCCAATCGCTAGAGGCTTCCATCCACGCGGCTTGTCACGGTGAGGCTGCCATGCCAGAACTTCTCCTTTGGGATGAACAGGGACTCCGCTATTTTGAAGACGTGACGTACGCCCCGTCGTACTACCTGACCAATGAAGAAATTGGCCTACTTGAAAAGCACAAATACCAGATCGCACAACACATTCCGTCCGGCAGTATGCTGGTTGAGCTAGGCAGCGGGTAAGCGTTCCAACCTTTCAACTCCAGTGGCAGCCGTACTGATTGAACAATTAGAAATCTCCGCAAGATTAAGATTCTTCTAGATGCTCTAGACGAATTGGGTCGGGAAGTGGACTACTTCGCGTTGGATGTTTCGTATCAGGAGCTCCACCGGACTCTTAGCATCGTGCCCCCGGGAACGTTTCGCCATGTACGCTGCTTTGGGTTACTGGGAACCTACGATGACGGTCACAACTGGATGCAATTGCCCGAAATTCGTTCGCGATCCAAGACCATTCTCTCCCTGGGATCAACATTGGGTAGTTTCCAGCGGCCGGAAGCCGCCGACTTCTTGGCTAGTTTCGTCACCCCCGAAAACAATTCGTCGCTGCTCATCGGCTTGGATGGATGCAAAGATGCCGATCGGGTGCTGGCCGCCTATAACGATTCCGAGGGGTTCAATCGGCGTTTCATCAAGCACGGCCTTGAACGCGCGAACGAGATCCTAGGGCCGGATACCTTCGATCTCGACAAATGGGATGTCATTGGCCGCTGGGATGCAGCGCATGGAAGCCATAACCAGTACTATGTCCCCTCAGATGAGGTGTCTCTAACGGGAGAGACCATTCCAGCGGGCCGGAGCATCTTGGCAATCAAAAGCCACAAGTACGATGCTGACGACAGGGATGCGTTGTGCCGAAGAGCAGACTTGGCTGTTAGCGATGCATGGGCATCTAAGAACCAATACAGTAAGTTTATCTAGAGCTCCTTATCGCTATTAGTTCCTTCGTTCAAAAAGATATCGGGCATGGGGTTGCTTTCTCTGCATACACAGCTAACCCGCTCCCAGATTTACTATATCTTGAGAAACCATAGGGTGTCACCCACGAGCAAGAAGCATGCAGACAGCCGAATACTCAATATATGTTTCCGGGGATTGTTTGAATCCTATCACGCACTGCTGTAATTACTTAATATTATAATCTTATACGGGTGCTGTATGAGCCAGGAAAACAAATAAGAAGGACTGCAGGCTTAACATTGTGAGGTCACACTACCGAGTAATTCTATTAGGCCCGACTTTTCAGGATATTTGACTTTGCCATTAGACCATCGACCTTTCCTCAATTATCACCTAAGTATGTCTGCATCTATAAGAAGAAGTTCTAGTAACCGTGCTCACTTGAAAGAAAGAAGAAAACCATCAGTATTTCAATCGAAGGGCTCATATTGACCACCTGAACCTGCCAAGTATCGATATTCGATGCCATTTAACTTGTCACGGAGGCCCGTAATCATGGCAGGTGGGCTCCCATTCAAATTTTGCCCATTCTGATGCATCTGGCCCACGACTAAGTAGTGCTGTTTGTCCTTGCCCAATAGATAGCATGTCGCTATCAAGGTGCTGTTTCTCCGTTACTAGTATGGGGGTTTCGGTTCATCTCGCGTTTGCTGTTGTTGTGGCTCGGGAGGGCCCGTAGTGTCTCGGTCGGTCAGCTGCAGGGGGTCTTCGAGGTGGGAATTCGACGAAACTGACGTATCTTACTGTCTTCTAAACTAGCCGGGCTCATAGCTTAACAGCTATGATGGCTCTCTGATAGCTCAAAATACGCGACACAGGGTAGGATCATGAAGCCTACGGCAAGATGAAGAGGTGGCCTCGGGTTATGTGACCGTCGCCATTCACACTTGAGACGTTACTGAAGAAGAGTCCAGCCAGGTATGTATGCGAATGAAACATTACATCCAGTGGTTTTATTGTAGTGACACGGGGAATATAGGGTGTTACCTGCTCGGACTATTCACTGAGGTAGTGTCAAGCTTCGGGGCGTTTGGGACCGTGTCTCGTAGTTTTGGCAACTCTAATATCTTATCATAAAGTTAGTAGTAACTTTCGGAATTGTTCAATAGTAGCAGTAACGACTACTATTTCTACTACTAATATTATTTGAAATGTATATTCTATTCCTGTATTTGAGACTTAAAGCTATACTACTCTCTATAATAGATTATCTACCGAGTTCGATACCATATCCATATCCCATCCCAATACAATATTGATATATACCATATCCCACCCAACCCGAACGAATAGACATACCAACCAACACATAAACCTACAACTCCTTCTTCAAGAAGTGCTCCGGCTTATGCGTGGTCTCATAATCCACATGCACATACGCACGCTCCACGTCTGGCAAAGACTCCAACTTCATCTGCAATTCCTCCGCGACATCATGCGTAGCCCGCAGCGAATCGTTCGGGTCCATGACGATGTCCACTTCCACAAGCAATCGAGGACCGGAGGTGTATGCACGGACGGTATCGATGGCGGTGATGAGGGGGGAGTGGGTCATTGCTTTACGATTAACACGTTATTAGCTTTTATCTTTCATCTATAGGCGGGAGTGGAAAGGAGATAAGAGAGGGGGATAAGCTCACAGATATATGTAATCAACTGTTGCATCTTCGTATCGGCCGTAACACCGATAAGCAACTGGAACTCGCGATACGCGCTGAACAGCCACAAACAACTGACAAGCACGGAGAGGACGATAGCTCCCGCGGGGTCAATCCACCAGCGCAGTTTACCTCCACCTACGCTGGTAAGGATACCGAATCCGTTGATAAGGAGGTCATTGCGGTGGTCTTCCCAAAGGATCATGACCTGGGAATACTGATCCTTCAGCGCGAAGCAGTACAGGAAAAGCACGAATTTAGTACAAAAGGCGACGATGACGGCGACAACGGAGGGGAGGTGGAAAGATCCCGTCTCGGAGTTGGATCCTTCGGCGAGTTCGCGGACAGAGAAAGCAATGAGGATGAAAGAGACAGCCGTCATGAGAAAACAGAAGCAGATGTTGCCGGCTGTTTCGATACGAGCTTTTCCGGCGGGGAATTTACGAGGGTCGACGCGATTGACGGCCTTGTTGGAGACGAGGAGAGTGATATTGGAGAGAGGATCAAAGACGGCGTCGGCCATGGTTGTGTACAAGGACAGTGAGCTGGAGGAAATGGCCCCGTAGAGTTGAAGAACGCAGAGGATGACATTGGCGGCGAAAGAGCCCCAGACGGCGATTTTGTACTTGAGTTGGTTGCTGCTGTTTGTTTCACGGGCATCGCGGACGTGTTCTTCGACGGGCTTGAGCATGCGTTGGATGTTCTCATTCTGGGATTCGTAGAACGTTTGAAGTTGTTTGGAGGCTAGGGAGGAAGCGAGCGCATTGCGGGGGTTGGCGTTGTGCGGGAGGCAGCCGGAGGTGTGACGTTTGCGGGAGATGTTGGCTTGGGGTTGCATCTGGGCGATTTCTTCGGGACTTTTCAGCTTCGAGGCTAGTTGGAAGGGGTCATTCTCGCGGGTGTAACGCGGAGGCGGGCTAGACTCCTCGTCAGATGTGCTGAGGTGAGATTCCAGGGCTGTGGTGGTGGCGGCATTGTAGGAGATGGATGAGGGAAGGTGGTGAAGAGGGATAGTCTGAGGAGGGTCAGTCATTTTGATGACGATATTCAGAAGAAGAATAAGGGTCAATGGAGATGGAGGAGATGGCGGCAGAGGAAGGGGAAATCAACGGGAAGCGATGAAGAGGCTCAGGATGCGGAGATCAGATTTGATTGATATGCCTGTTTGGGTTAGACCGGGATGGCTTATGTCATCCTTACATCCCTGCCGATTATAGTTCGTAACAAATTTGATGCAATTTGAATTATTTGCATCTATGACGGTAATACTGAGGTGCAGATAGAGCACCATTGGTTGCTTACTGCTTTCTAAGCATGCAGTTGACACTGAAATATGAGGAGAAGATAAAAGTTTCGCAAAAGCGCTCAAGTACATATATTGTATAGTTTTACAGTCATTCACTCTATCATAGGCGCCCGACAGGCGATAACTGTACTGTATGACAAAGACTCAAATACCTCAACAGACACATAATGGCCAGTAACTATTATCAATAGCCACAACAGAACTTATGACAGCACTGTGATGTTGCTTGACAGGGTAGTACATTTGTACGGAAGATCCAACGACGGACGCCCAGCACCAGTCAGGGGCGACGTGCTATAGTTGTAGGTCGGGCTGAGCATCATAATCTGGCCCACGGTGGTGTTGTACTTGTCTGCATAGTCCTTGTACACCCCATACTCCAACGTGAACGGCCTAATCACGCACTCACTTGGTGAACACAATGGCACCTTGAGGTACTGGCCCGGGGCAAGAACCTCATCAGCCGTGAAACTGGTATCGTCACTCATGAGCGATTCCGTTGTAATGTTCAGTCGTTTCGCGACAATGTCGAGCGTATCCCCGTTGACGGTGTAGTATAGACGCGGACCACCATTGATGCAAGTGCGGGTGCGGGTAATATTGGGTAGGAGGCAGGTCTCATTATCGGGCTCACAGACCTCAGCCGGGATGATCAAAGTCTGGCCGACGTTGGGGATGATCGTCACATCGGCCATAAGGTTTTGACGGCCGATGTCGCAGACACCTCGGTTAGTGGCCTTGGCAACATCAAAGACTGTGGTATTCTCCACGGTAATGGGATACAATCCCACAGTGGTGTTGAGAGCGCTGGCGTTGCAGGCTGCCGAAGTCGCGAGGGTTGAAGGCAGTGAGCCCAGGAGGGCTGCGGTGGCCATGAGGGCCCGCGAAGAAAGAGACCACATTATAATTCTTGATTGCAAGAGTCTGTATTAACCCAAAGCACGAAAGGTTTGTGTATTCCCGCGAGAAAATAAAGAGCTTAGAAGGGAAAGTATGCTGTGACTTTCTGGGGTTGAACGAGGAGATTCAACTTGGGTCGTGTACCGGCTTTATATGCTCCCAGAAAGCATGGGGCCTATCCGAGAATTGAACATGTTCCTGTACATGAGCAGTCAATCCTGAGACACCGCGCGGGCTATCAGTGGAGGAGTACGTACCATCGGTGAGGACATTGTTGGTACTGTCCCCGCAGGGATAGCCCCAAGCATAGAGGGCCTCGTCCTGCAGCACCAGCACTTGTGAACCTGCACCCACCGCTTTAGAGATTGCATGCCTGCGACTGGACGATGCAGCAGACCCCCCGGAGCCCCGTGAATAAAATCTTGTTCATTTGGCTAAAATATGCCGTAGGAGCGCTGGCTAAGCCCATTACAGCTACTCCGCCCGAGGAGGGCTTTTCGGCGATGGGTCCTGCTGACCCGCTCCGAACTGACCGGCCCAGAGAGCAGCCAAACAAATGGATGGCAGTGTCCATCGCAATATTTCTGTCGGGGTCTGGATTGGATGGCTAAAAGTTGGAGACGGCCGGGGAAAAGGGTTCAGTTCATGAAGAGTAGTAAATGCCGAGTTGATGAGATTATATCCGGAGTAACTACGAGATAAACATGATCAATTTGGTTTGCACAGACCCCGTGAGGTGGAGCCGCTCTCCGTAACGCGGAGATAATGATGCTAGTCAAGTCATCCGGCTCTGCTGCCACTGTCCTTCCTCTGCTTCTCGTCTTTTGTCTCTCAACCTCCTTCTCCCGTCTTTTATTCTTTCCCTTCCTCTTATTGTGGGCATCGGACTAGCGGTGATGATCATGCGGGGAATAAAACTTTTGTCTCAAAGGATTGAGCAAATTCCACCCATGACCCTCCGCGTCTTGCCTGGGCCGCGTCATGGTACGTATCTGAATCCCAGCTCTGATCATGTCGCTGCAGGAACCCTGCTAGTTAATTGGTTCTTTCTGACCTATTACTCCGAGTCTAGTGCTCTAGCCGGGGAAATACTTCCCCTCACCTTCCCTGCTCCTGCCCTCAGTCTGTATCTCTCCCTTCAGCGGATCCACCATGGCAGCTTGGTCTCCAAGGCCAATGCTAGACTAGTGCTTTCTTTGCAGGCCTCCGGTCGTCCTAACGCCGAGTAGGCTGAAATTGGTAAGACATGTATAGCAAAATTGAGTCTACAGGTAACAGGAAGGCAACAAAAAAAGGGTGTCAATACCTTCGATAACTTCGCGGAAGCCAGGGAATTTTTTATTTTTCATTCACGCTAGCGCAGCTGCATCTCACAATAGGGCATCGGAGCTGATGGGTAGTATGCTCCAACTTCCGGTCCAACGAGTAGTGTCCCTCGATGATACATCCCCCGGCCAATTCCGGCCTGTCAGACGCAATTCATCCTGCCTGGAATCCTGCTGTATATGCACCCAGTCTTGGCAAGCGGAGTGGAGTGAAACCGATGCCCGGGTTATAGCGGGTATTGTCATATCCTTGGGAGTGGTGAACACTTCGAGACTCCACCGCCTAGTACACACAGAGGATGGTCTTAAAAGTGTCTATAGTAGCTAGGCTCGAAGAGCCCGGCAGGTGTTTATATTGAAATATATTGACTTAAGACTAGGTGCTTTGTGTGTTTAGCCCCGTTAGGCATTCACTCCAGGACTACCCCGCTGCTAGTCCATAATGTGCAGCAGCGAATTGAACAGCCGAACAAGTGAGTCTGAGAAGAGGGCCATCGAGCTTGATAACTCCATGCTTGGTTGTCTAGCTTCACGCAGTGGTCGCCTGTTCCCCCAAAGGTCCAGATTGAACACGCGCGCCTGATGCTCTTCCTTTCTTTGGTTCGATCAGTTCACCTTCGTCTTAGGCCATCTTTCCGCGATCGCCTGTGGCTCTGTCGGGCGTCGCGCCGTCCGACTCCTGGGCGGCGATGGTGGTGGGGCCTAGTAGGAGAAACCCCAGTCCGACGCTGATGATTATGGAGCTTGCTCGCCGGTGGTGTTGGCGTCCACTCTGGGCTCCTTTTCGCACCTTTCAATCTGCAAGTGCTCGGGGCCTGAGGGCGAATCAATCACACGTCGGGTGTTTGTTTGTTCCAACCTTTTCCATTCCACCTTTAACTGCGTTTTCGCACATTATTGTGGGCCACGCCGGAGGTCCTCAAGCGATGGCCACATGGCCGCCTATGAGTTCAACCGCGTCAACGGTCATTCCTCCATATACCATTATACTATATATTGATTGACTAACATATGTCTAGATCGTTATATTGTTGTCCGCCACTCCTTGTAGTCCTGTCAGCTTGTCTCCGAAGCGTCTGCCAATCGGCTAGTATCGTATCTCAAATCCCATTGCAGTCCGGCTCCGTGCGGTCCAATTCAATGGGCGAAAGTCGTCGTCCGATCTCTTCCCTTGACTCGCTGAGATGGGCAGTTCCGGTGGTTGATGCAAGAAGATCATCACCGAACTTCTTCATCGTAGTCAACATTAACGTAAGGCTGAATCAGGATCAAGCTGGCCTTGGATGATATCTATCTTCATCAAGAAATGATTGCTGCTCCCAGCTCTCCTCAATCCATTCAGTGGTAACTATGTGAGGAAGTTTCTGGTCCACTCGGAGAGACAAGGTTTTCCTTAGCGTGGCGATCTCCGAAGATGGTGTATCCGGATCTACAACCACATGGGTGATGGAAGGGTCCTCATAAGTATTGACAACGGTAGCACCTGCAAATTTGGCCGTATTGCGAGCCAAAGAAAGTCGATAGCCGCAGCCGGCATATTCGGGCTCTCCGGGATCTGGATCCTGCGTTGTCCGGTCGGGAAAGAAGAACGTCAAGTTCTGAAAAAGCCACCCGCATGGGAGATCCCATCCTGAGTCCACTTTTTCTTGAATAGCTTCCCTAAGCTTCTTGGTGGCTTCGCCTCTCGGGGGCACGTCGGAACTACCATTGTCAGCGCTCATCTTTTCGAGTAAGCTGACCAGCTCTTCCTTGGTGACATCCCGAGCGTAGCTATCATTGAACCGGTCAACACTCGTCAATACCTCCTCCTCCTTGCTAGGCGTTGTGAAGAACATGTGCCTAGGTTCCAGGGGAAGAAGCAGGTCTGGCAGTCCCGCATCAATCTCGTTCTGCCTCACACAGTCTAGGATCCAAGATGGTCGGATTAGGCTCACATCGCCACTCTTTTGCAAGGAGGCTGCTTTCACAGTTCTTCGATCCGCGATACATACGGTGTTGGGAGCGGCCTTATTTGTCTGATATATCTTGCCTCCATTCAATTTGACAAGTTGTTCCAACTCCGCCTTTGTTTTCTTATTCGGGGCCACCGAGTCGGTCAAAATAAAGAAGTTGAGCCCGTCGAAAATATGCCCTGACGGACCTTCATACTTCACCTCTGCATTCGGGCTGTATCCTGCAACTGTCAAGGCCTTCTTTGGTCGCTTCACTCGTTTCTTGCGGAAATTCTCTACATTGAATTCCTTCTCCTTTTGCTCTTTCTCCACGTTCGACTTCAGATCCAGGAATTCTTGCATGGAAAGCGCACTCTTCCAGTCTTTATCCATGCGTAACCTCTTGAACCGCGGGAAGCGCAATGTTAAACCGACACGAAATTGATCACTGACTGATACCGATGCTGCTTTAACACAGAGTACCACCGAGTCCTCTGGCTTGATCCACTGATCTGGACGCTCGTGCTGGGCACTGCCACCTGCCAGCTCAATGTATGCCGTTGGTGGTTTCCTCGGGTTCCAGTCCACCCATTTCCCATCAGTATGATGACGGATATTCGCATAGTCTGCTGCTGTAAAGCCTCCTCCGACCTTGCAGAAAGAATAGCATTTGGTTGCCCCTATCCCTTGCGAAGAGCTGGCATTATCGGCCCTTAATCCACATAGGAAGCTTGAAAGACCCCCTCCTCGATGACCACTGCCGTAATAGCCGCCTATGACAATCAGATCCAGGGACTCCCCAAACTCTGTCATGTACTCAGGCTTCACTTTCATCCAGTCGTCATGTCGTTCATTGAGGCGATATGGTGACCTTGGATTTTTGACTACTAGTCCCTCAGAAGCCTCCGCAACAACTTTTCGAAGCGCTGCTTCGATCTGGGCCTTGTCTGTAGCCTCCTCGTAAGGATGGATTTCGAACCGACGGTGAACTGACTTTACACTCTTCTGCAGGGCATTTCGACGATCGCGAAGAGTGTACCTGGTCAAATTGTGCCCATTCAGCAAGAGTAGATCAAACACACGAAAAAGCGGCCGCGATCCGTTTGAGAACGGATTTCTCTGTTCAGCTAATGCGGCAGTTTTTAAGGTGCCAAATGGTTCGGGGGCGCCCTGCTCGGGATTCCAAGCAATCATTTCCCCGTCCAGGATCAAACTGTTGACCCCATCTGCAAAGGCGTCTTTGAGATGTCGGGCCAAGGCACCATTGGGGTCCTCAAGGCTCTTTCCATAGAGATAGGTGTAATCCTTCGCTTTCCTCGACCAGAAGCGAAACTTCTTTCCTCCCGGCACCGAGCTGTCAGTCTCCATATGAAGCTGCATACGTTCCCCGTCGAGCTTCTCCTCGATCCAGAATACCGGGTCTTCTTCGGTACCCCGCATTCGAGGCAATCATTCGATCAAGGGACTGCATCTGAAACTGAGCTAGCTGGGGCTGGAAGCATTGCATCAGAGAAATGCCGCTGTTTTCAGCCCCAAGCCGAATGTTCGGATCATGCAGCTCCCAACAAACACGTTGAAGGCTACTGGATATGCTATAGAGGTTTGCAGCATCTGGGTGCCATACATTGAATAAGGTTCGCTCTGTAGCCCCGACTTTCATCTGTCGAAGGATAATGCGGATCAGCCACAGCAGCTCCTCGGGGTTCATTTTTCGGTAAAACTCCGACAAGATGGGTAGCTGCTGCTCCTCCTTCGAGGCATTTGAAAGCTGGTCGAGCCTGTCATTCACCTCCTCAATGGACATATTTCCCACCTCTGTCCTCATTGGCCGTTTTGAGATAACATCGTAGCAGCGTCTCGCAAAATCCCCCGCCATAAAGCGCGAGGTAGCCAACTGGCCTGGCAGCTTCCAGTTCAAAAGATTGAAGCCGTCATCCGAATTCTTGTCGATCTTCATAATTTTGACGAGTAGCTTTCCGATGGCCTTTTCTTTGATACCGTACATGGCCCGGTCGCGATCTTTGTCCGGAAGAATCAGCCGAAACGCAGGGTAGATATCATCCCCCACCTCTTTCCGCCATCGTGAGATGAACCGCTCAATGACATCCCGTCGCTTTTCGTGTGGGGTAAGGTTCGCCGCCGACTGGCCATGAGGCCCGACTTTTCGCCGAGGAGCGGCGGTGCCTGCAGGCTTCTTGGAGAGCTCACTCAACGGATTGAAGAGGGTCTCAAAGAGCTCGTGAAAGGGCAATGTCTGGGAGTGATTATGAGGACGGTTTGGGTATTTCTCATCCAGATTTGACTCTTGTTGTGAGGGTTGACTGCGGGAGTGTGACATTTCATAATTGCTGGCCCCTTCCTCATTCATGGTTCATCAATGTGCTCTGTGCAGGGGCGTTTGTGAGATGAAAGGGAATAGTAAGTGAAGTATTTTAGGGAACCATGAACAGGCTGGCTGGGTTGTTGAAGTATGGAGACGATAAGGACCAGATGTGGAGAACACACGTCGGTGGACTGGCACGTGATTGAACTATGGCCGGCCAGAATGTGGGGCGGCTGGAGCACTAGCACCAAATAGGCAGCAACCACTGCAGGCACCCACCTCTGCTGCCTACTTACTACTTACTTACTTACTATCATATGTCATGATGGGGGACAACATGGAAAGAGTCTGTTTCGTCGGTACTATTGGAAGGAAACATTTGAAAGCAGAGGCATAGTAATCGATTGCACATCATTGCTCTGCCGGTGTTCTGTTGTATCGATCCCAGTCGTCTATGGAATTAATTAGCTCTCAGATCTATAAAATTCTACGCAGATTTGCAATCCACAGTGTCCGTTCATTGTTCGAGTTGAAGAAAAAAAGGCAGCAACTGATTCAAGTTATCTATTCTAAGGGACTTCTAAACTTTATTCCAGCTGCACTGGGGAGAACCTGTCTATCCCCTTCTCCGCTGCAGTGTGTGATAGCCAAGCTGTCGGCGTGTCTCCGCAAGCGTGGCCCCCCTCTTCGTCAACAACTCGCGGATCTGCGCTTCACTCTCGGAGATCGTGCGGGCGAGCTCCGCTACTTCGCGCACGCGACTTCGAGGTATGATCACGACACCATTGGAATCAGCGACAACGATGTCCCGGGACTCGACCCGGACCTTCCCGATACCAACAGGCCCGTTGACCTCGCCAACCTGGACCCGATCTTTCCCGGTACGCATCCATCGTCCTGCGGTGTATAGTGGGTATCCCTCCTCTAGGGCCAGATCCACGTCGCGACACACTCCATCGATCACCGTGCCCGCAACCCCCCGCAGCGCGGCATAGTGAGTCATGATATCACCCCAGACGGTACAGTCTGTGCGGCTACTGTTATCGATAACAACTACATCCCCAACCGCCACATCATCCAGGAAATCCCCCACACTGCCAGGCGGGTCGCTCGCGGGGACATAACGAACAGTAAATGCCGGTCCAACAGTAACGCGCCGATTACTCGACCCCGAAGAAGACAATGGCTGGATTCCCCAGGCCTGTCCCGCGATCCCCAGGGAATCCAAGGCATCCGAGACCGCTGGCGAGTCCAATCCTCTCAAAAGTCCAACTAGTTCCTGATCCTCCGCGCTCGCCTTCCGCGGGTTCTCTTGCGATAAGGGGCTGGCAGCGGCGGCAGCTGACACGGTCTCTTGCCGGAGTTGCTCGAAGCGTGAGTCGCGCATTACTGCTGACACCGTCTGCCCAGAGCGCACCGCCTCTACCATCTGGCCTTCGCGGTGGTGGATCTGCTCTGCCAGGGTGAGGACGATCGCGATATGTGCAGCAGGGACGAAGACAGTACCGCACGCATCCGCGATAACATAGTCATCCTGCTCGACTGTCACACCCCCACAGACACGCACGGGTTTGCCAGCGCTGACAGAGACTATGCGACTCCGACCACTGATCATCGTCACAGCACGTCCGTAGAGCGGATACTGGACCTCGACGCTACCGTCGATATCCCGGCATACTCCATCGATTACGGTTCCGCGGATTCCCTTGGCCTTGGCGGCGTTTGCAATAATATCGCCCCAGCAGGAGACACCCTCCAGACCGCCGGCAATGACGAGGATCCGGTCGTCACTGCTGACTGCGTCGATGGTAGGAGCAAAAGGATGAGGCGTTGGAGCTGTCCCGATCCTCGGGCCTACTTCCACTGTGCTAGCGCGGCCGACGATTTTCGGGCAGTTCCAGAGAGGCCGGAGGCCGTATGTGGCCCCACGAAGGTTAAGGACATCTAATGCATCGGATACTGTATTGGTGTCGAGGGCCGCGAGGCGGTCCAGAAAGTTGCTCGTATCACTCATCCTCTTTCGGTTATAGTTACTGACAGACTTGGGGAAAGAGAATCGTAAAATTGAGGAAAACATGTAACAATAGTATTCGCTTCTGAAGCATTTGGTCAACTTGTACTCCGACGACCTCTTTATGTGTCGGATATAGACTGGTTCGGATGCAAATACTCCGTATATCGGCAAGGGTATGCGGGGTGGGACATCCCGAGTTGTCTGCCGTTTCCTGTCATCCCGGCCGACGGACGGGATGTGACGGTCCGTCTACTGATTGATGCACCATGAAACGGAATCTTCTATCCCGCTGTATTCGATGGGTACCCCGCTATCACAGACCTTAAATAACATGAGTATGTCAATCATATCATGGCGCAAAGCAATCACAGCAGATTCGAAGCGATGGGAACGCGGGTAGCTCCAAACCGGTCGATAGAAAACGGAGACTACGCGATCAAGGGTACCAGCGAAATATCTGGGTGTTGGCCCTCACTACCCAGCATGCAAAATCATCGTGATTTATTCTTTCCTTCGTGCTGGGACATAGTAATATAGGGAACATGATGACGTTAGTTCTAGTCATAATGGGTTGAATTCGAAGGTGATATCATGTAAGCCTGCGTATCACCAACCCACTCACCGGCTCTACACTTACCCCCAGTGGGGTTAACATAATGTATCATACCGGGAATCAGGTATTAGATTCAAAGCTTCTTTAATGATACCCGCATCCAAATAAGCAACTTGAGCTTGGATGCTGGTTCCATGTCGCTTGGCTGCTATCGCGGGGTCCTGTGCGGACTTGACCTTGAAGTGAGATACTACTACTTCCGCACTCGGGCTGTTGATCCATCATATTTCTGTTAGTAGTAGGTAAGTAGAAAGACATGAGTACTCCGTCTGGACAAACCCTTACAATCCCCCAAGATGTCTTTGCAGTCATATCTTCAAGGATTCAGATTCTACTGTGATCATACATTGCATCGGTGCTTTAATACACACAATATACCTGCTAGCTGACCTGTCACGTACGATATAGACCGCTGGGTATATGTAAGAGAGATATTAACGAGTATCTCCGCCACCAGTGGTCCCGGAGATCTGTGAATAATTTGCCCATGTAGACTAAAGAAGTACAGTTTGTGCTTTCCATGTGCCTACACTGGTGGAATGGACTCTCGGCAAATGGGACACTGCAATCGAAGTCGCATCCAGCTCTCGAGACAGGTACTATGGAAGATATGCCGACATGGGGTGACCATGTATGTCCGTCGGCTAAGGAGACTGGTGGCCCCGTCCGTCATGCTGCTACTGCCTGCACCACCCGCAGCTGCAAGGACAGGAACCTCGATTTCTTGCATGCAAATGGCACAGTCAAACACTGCCTTCTTCTTATCTTTCGCCCGTTGCTTATCTTCATCCTTGGCTTCCATGGAGTATTCCCGCTCGTCAGCCCTCAAGGCCCCAATCGGAAGGACTCCGCCAGACTCAAGATCGTCACCTGATCCTGAACTGTCGCGTAGCACGGGATGATAGTCATAGGCGGGTGGCGCCCACCCACTAGGAACAAAGAAACGGGGTCCCAGAATGTCCTGGCTAGCCAATACCCAGACCTGAACCCACACCCAGCCAGCCAGTGCCAGGGCTGTGGTCGAGTCGGGTCGAATGAAAAGCACATTCCCGCGTGCAGTCAAAAAGTAAATAAATGGAAAAAGTCGAAGGAAACTTTGACCAACCACAAACTCCCAGCGCAGTGCTTTGCGGCAATTGCGCATGACATTGCGATATATCTGGGGTACCCAGAAGGACAGATAAATAAATCCGAGGGTCCGAGCATATATTGCTCCCATACGGTTCGGCCAAAGGAAGGACCAGACGGATATTATGAGGAGGACAAACAATATAAAGTAGAACCGAGCGTACATGGCACCGATATCACCCCGCGTGTCCTGCGCACTCGGCGTGGCGCCCCGATTCGCGGGAGGTTCGTTTTCTTCTGATGGAGGGTCCTGGTCGGGGGTCAAAATGATAGGTGTTGCGCCCGTATCAGTGACTCGAGTCGTAGTGGCAGGCAGGGGAAGATTCCCTGGCCGCGTAGTAGGATTCGGTCGACGTTCTTGTTCTCTTCGCTCCGGGGCCTGGACTGCCCATATTTCCATCATAAATTTCATTCCGATATAACTGACCGAGAGGAAGGTCAAGAAGGATGCTGTTGTCATAACAAGGAATGAAACGGCCGGATAAAGCTCCAGCAGCATGAAGACAAGTACGAAAGAATCGCCGAACGCCATGAGCGCGATCGTGTAGAAGCTGATCCGGCTTCTAGTAGATGGCGTGGATGCTTCTTTGATTTGGCGCAAGAGTAATGCGATCTGGCCAACAGAAAAGGCCGAGATCATAAAAATGATGCGAGCAGAGAATTTGCCGAATTCCTCCATCTTCGGTCCTGATAAATAGAGTGCTTCTGTTGGTGGGAAGTCAGGAGCTCCCTTGGTCTCCAGGATGTACCCACAATCAGGCGAGAAGACGACAGCTGACATGACTAACAGTGGTGGAGACGGAATAGGGGCTCCCAATGGATATCTCAGCTCTTGTTCTATCTGCTCGATGATCGTTTTATCTGTGAGGTAGCCGTGGATCGCGACGGGGTGCAGCTGGAGGTAGACGATATGTTCACATTTTGGAGCCGGGTATTCCACCTGCTCCGTCCCGACAAGTGAGGACCAAGGAAATAGGGTAGGAGGTCGATTCTGCTTCTCGGATATAGTGTCCGAGAGGGACTTGACGAGAAGCTGGTGGGTGAGATTGTATGCGTCAGGCGAGAGCATCAGATGCGGTAATGTGAATACGCCACCAAATTTCTCGCTGGTTGTAGTCAAGATGATGGCACCCGTCTCCGGGAAATGAACACCGAACAGCGATAGATACCAGGTATTACCCCAGAAATCGCCACTCTCTACAGCCAAAGTTGCTCGAATCTCCCGAACCTGGCCTTCAGGCAACTGAACCTCCTCACCACCGCCCTCCCGGAGATCAAGGTAAAATGTGCCACTATCCCCCGTAACATTGTGACTGAACTCGTGCGTGAAGTATTCGTTCTCCAGTGCAATTGCAGTCGTGTTCAACAGGGCATGTTCTTTGTTCTGTCTGTGGCGTACCCATTCCCCGCGCAGCTTACCGGTCGCATTACGATAGACTGGGAGGAGTAATTGGGTCAAGTTAAGACCGGAAAAAGCGTCAGGCACCGCAAGGGCCTTGGGAGGCCTCAAGCCCGCCTCTGCCATGGTGGACCGCAATTGAGACCGAGCTCTATCCTGAACATCTGGAAGAAGATCCCAAGCATAGCTATCATTCTTCCTAACACCGGAAAACGGGAGCCATCTGTCGGTGATCGGATCGAAGTCGCCATACTGAGACTGGTTCAACATGTGAAGCGCATTCCGCTCCCTCACCAGCTCCCTTTGGTGTTCTTCATCCTGGGAGACCAGAGGCGAATGCGACTGCGAGCTCAGAAGCAGGTAGAAAACTACCAGAAAGAAGAAGAAAGAACCGCGGTGATCCATAGGTGGCCACAAGTCGCGGACATCGAACGGAGGAGAGTCTCTCCTGTAGGTCCAAGTTCTGGTGTGCTGCGCAGCGACGGGCAGCCCGAGATCCTCGACTGTTGAAAGAGCACGATGATCAAGCAGTACGACGTCACTATCGGAGTAGCACGTGATGCAGCGACCGGGAGGGGCCACGGGACAGTCGGAAGGGTCGATGACACATGGATCCAAACAGAAGTTGGCTGGTACCAGACAATTGAAGAGGCTAGACCGTGTGCTGTCGAGATATCGCAGGTCCAAGATGCATCGAGGCTGCAACCCCCCTCGTATACAACCAAACTAAGACGTGCCGGCACGCGTTTCCGGGGGATGAAGATAGTGTCTTATCGGGAACGAAGGCTACTTAGATAGACTATAGATTTAAAGGGGCTGGCGGGTAAGAGCGAGACAGGACCGGCGCACGTGAGGGGTCGGTTCGGGGCAATAGATAATCCGGTAGATGTACTTATTACTATCGATCGATCTACCGCCATCTCGTCTTCGGCGACCGGCCAGGTACGGCCATGCGAAATACTTTGTCAAGAATGGAGGTTCTGTCATGCTAGCTATATAAGGAGCATGGGTCCAGGTGTCCTCGTCAAGCTGATTTATGGATGAAGAGGATAATCTGTAGAAACGAGTTGCTTGGTGTCCCAAGTCCACAAGACTGGACGATTCTGGATTTTCTGAATAATCAGGGGATAACTGGAAGCAAGAAGAAAGCTACGGATCAAACGAACGAAATGAAGCATTGATAAGACGAACTGAAAGCAATGAAAGAGCCCAGCGAGGCGGAGCCGCTGCATGCGATTTGCGATCAAAGCAAAGTAAGGAAGTAAATTTAAAACGAATAAATGATGCAAACAATTTTGTCTAGATGTCTCTGCTATGAATCATTCAGACGGTAAAAACCCCTCCTAGCACTGCTAGCATGACTGTAAGGCGGGCTCGAGTGGACCAAAGGCCAAAATGGATGATCCTGGATTGACTATGAAATTGATTTGAATTGTTTCCGTTGTATAATCATGAACGACAACTACTCATGGCAGGGAGTTACATGTCAACCCGCTGTTTAAAGAGACTCTTGCCCCTCAGCCATTGTCGATAGCGCTTATAACGTTTCTTCTCATAATCCTCGGCTACCACAGTCAGGCCTCCCTCGGAGACGTTTAAGAACTCGGCATAATCAGCGAGGTTCTCCTCGGCATTAGCTTCCAGAGTGGCCTCCTCTACGTTGCATTTATTGGCATATTCCAACAAATCCAGACTGGATTCATGCTCGCGGATGGAAGTGGCAGTCAACTCATCTTCAGAGGTCACAACAAGCGGAACTTTCAACGGATGGTTGATGTAGCGTTCGTATTCTTCTCCTTCTGCAGCTGTCACGGAGGGGTTTAGCGAGTCGGTCACCAGCTGGCCAAGAGTCCACTGCGCAATTTGCGTTTTGCTCGGAGTGTTGACCGTCGACTCCTGAGAAGAGTGCATGGAACTGAAGGAGTGAGGCAGTCCGAATGATGTAGCTTTCATGATACCCGCAGACGGTGGTAATTTATCAGCGGAAGGCGGCAGATGGTTCCAGTTGTAGCTGGATTGGGGTGTTGCGCTACCGAGTTGTGGACGGCCCGCTGGATCAATGGAAGTCTTAAGCGGTTCCTGAATCTTGACGCTACGTGGTGGGTGTCGCTCCCGGTTGATCTGATCGTGCGGGATCCGAGGAACAAACGGACTAATGTCGTAGGGGGCGCCGGAGCCAGGCCGGAATGGAAGATAGCGAAGCGTTGAGTTCATTTTGTAAGAGAAGATTTTCGAGAATGACGACACGGCTAATGGCCTATAGTACTCGAGCCAGTAATCGTCGTAGTGGGAGAGAGGTTCCTTTGGGGGTCGCGGAGGGGGTGGCACTTCTTTTTCCTTCAGATTCTTAGGAGTGTACCAGCAAATGTAGTTGGGACGCCTCTTGTTGGACCAGGATCGCGGATCAGCGTGGTGCAGGTAATAATCGGTTGACAGATCCCACAGCATCGGCTGTCCTTGGGAGAAGATGTAGTTCCCAAGGAACAGATTATAGGCTTCCTGGCGCTGGGCATCGAGAAATGAATTGTTGTAGTACCGCTTGAAACTCTCCACCATGTCGCGAGAATGACTACTCCACTGATTGATTTTGCGGTATGTGGCCATAGTGTTCACCAGATGCGAGCCTCCATACTGGATTGCAATAGTATCACCGTGGTCGTGCCACATATCAGTGAATAAGTTGACAGCATCGGTGTCATACTCCACAGTCGTTCCATCGATAATACCCAGAGCGTGAAGTTGGTATCCCAAGGCGCGCTTTCCAATCACGAATTGCGCCGCATTTGTACGGTCTAAACAGTCGATGCAGTTCGTCCTCGCGATGCCATTTTGCAGACGCAAGCCAGACTCTGCATCGTATCCGTTCTTGAAGAAGCCGGTCTTCGGGACAATCTCGCCTGCAATATGCTCCAAAGTTCCAATAACATCTTGGTCTCTGCTTTTCGCGGCACGGCTCATGTCCCAGGGCTGATATATAATCTTCTTATCCTCCGGCAAGAACTGGTTCAGGTATTGAATGGCGTTCGTATACTCCTTGAGCAACTTGGACTCCCGTGGGGTTCGTTCTCGCGACTTTATCAGGTTGAGCACATAAACTGGTGCGCCGTATCTCTCAAAAAGGTTGTCAAAGTGTAGTGCAGCAGCGGAGTAGAAGGGGTCAACAAGGTTTAGTTCGATATCAGGTTTGGGAGACACCCCTGAGTTTTCCTGTGTCCAGTAGAGCGGAATACTCCCACGGTGTTGCACGTAAGAGGTGTACAGCGGGTTAGCATAGAGATTTGGACCGGGCGAATGGAATGACGTGGCTGTCATCTCGGACACAATCTGCTCCGTTTCAACATCGTTTGCTACATAGCCTAGATCATTCGCGCCTCTCTTCAGAAAACGGGCCCCTGCGAAGAATCGAGAGCGTCGCGCAATGATCGTGATGTAAACTAACCGTCCATACACTGACATCTTAGCCTGTTCGACATATCCGTGGATGATGGGCAAACACCATTCCCACGGATTTTTCAGAGTTTCGAGGGCCGGCCCAAGAATATGGTGATTCCAGATGAACATCGTATTATAGTCTTGTTGTAGGTGTTTCGGGTGTCCGTCCTGGTTGGCGGTGCGTTCCCGACAAATGTTGTGCTGCAAAGTGTGGGTAATATCGTAAGAATAGCTGAAGTAGAAGGACCGGGTTAGATCCAAATTGTTTAAAATGGCAATATACCTCGCCTCCTCCGGGTTCTTCTCCGGACGGAGACGAGACGAGCTTGAAGTCGTCAACGAGATGAGCTCCGTTCCATCGATCTGATATACATAGTGACCTCCGAGCATAGCAACTTGGCTTCTCTTGGTTACCAGAAGCATGTAGTAAGCATCCGTAAATCGTATAAACCCCAGTAAAGCCCATGCACTACATTTCAGCTTTAAACCACCCGACCTTTTATTCCCATCATCGATCGTATCCAACAACTGGCTCATCTCCCGCTTGCTGTAAACAATATCATCCTCTGAGATGCTGAGGTCCCCGGATTCCGACGTCCGATCGATCTTGAGAATCCTGAAGCGGGTATCCGACAAGTCCATGCCCACCATGTAGAATCGGGTGGCTGTCTCATACAAGGAGAACTTGTGCATGCGATTGATCCCTTCATCTCCTCCGGTGTCGAAGAAGGCCGAGCGTTGCTTTTGCGCCGAGGTCGGCGTAGAATCCCGCTCAAAGGACGTTGCAACCTGGGGCTCTTCATCTCCTGCCTCCACCCCATCTTCACTCAGGGCAGGAACTGCTGGGGACGCGTAATGTAATGGTGTGAACGGGGAGGCCGCGCGGGGCGATCGGAGGCCATCTTCATGATCGATAAAGCTCCGCGGAGCCGATTCAGGTTGCTCTTCCGGAAACTTGGTGCTGGAGCCGGAGGTAAACGAGGCATCGGCGTAAGGGAGGTTGACATCTGAGGTAGAGTTTGGCGAACTGGTGTCTATCAGGGACACCGCTCTGGAGGACTGGTCGTCCAGTGGGCCGAGGCTTTTGTCTTCCGCGGCTTCGCGGGAGAGGGACACTTCATCCAGACTCTCCATGATAAAGACAGAGGCTGGTGAAAGCCCGCACCAGCATCATATGTGATCTCGGTTGTTAGCGCGCAGCGCCTATGCGACAAGAGGTTCAAAACGGCAACTAGAGTAGTGACGTCGGACGCGGATGTGAGTGGGGGGGGATCGACTTGCGACAAGGTGCTCCACGTGATCGCAATCTCCCGAATGAGGCGCCGATCAGATCTACTAACCACCATCCAGATCGTTCCAACAAACGAAAACCTATTATAACGAAAATAGGGTTATACAACGGCATCAAAGGCCTAATACGCTGAGGCAATTTATGAGATCATGTGAATAATATTTATATTGGATAAGAAAATCCCTGAACATAACGTCGTTTATAGGCAGCTCGGCAACATGCAACAGTCGTCTTGATCAGACGGCTACCCGATACATTGATACTCTCAACTAAACATGTGATTCAGATTGCAGGTTCCATTCATGCTTTGCCACTAGGGCCCTGCCATTTAGTAACACTAGCCCTGAAGTGACGAGTACTTGAATTCGAATATATCCTGAACTTCACGACTGGATATCAGGACATTCCCTACAGATCCTCACTCCCATGTTCCGCTTTCTCAATCTCTGTCAATGCCTTCTGTATCATCTCTTGCGTACTCGCCCGGGGGAACTGAAGCTGTGCCGCCTTCAAGCCGTTCCTCCAATGATACCACTTTTTCATGGTAAAGCGCTGTCGCGGAGAAGGATTATCAGCGTCTCCGAATGTTCGTCGGACCTGGCAGTTCTCCCACATCCGCTGGCTGGCATAAATATACCAGATACATGATATACGCACAGCCTCTTCCACCAGCGGATCACACTCCTCAAACGTTTCTCGGCACGCCCATAGCGCATATAGTGATGCATCAATGGTATGGCCGAGATGGTCTGCTTTCGCGGTAAGCTGCGCCATGAACGCATTGCGGTTCTCCCACTCCTGGAGCTCGCTCGGGGGATACTCCCTTCGGGGATCATCGTCGACCTGCTGGGCGTACTCTATACGTGACACCAATTGCGGTCAGCCGCGGAATTAACTGAGGAAATATATCAGGGAATAGGTGTAACGCACCGGGTTCATATTTGAAAAAATACATATCCCTCAAGTACACTCCGAGGTAGGGGAGCTCGGTCCACAGCTTCATGTCCACCGCCGTTGGCTCTTCACCTGAGACAGGATCGATAACCTTGGTGCGTTGGAGATGGTCGATAAATTCTATAAACTTGTGCTGCTGCGCAGCTGGGGTAAGGCTCACGAGATCTACGACGGTAACCATAGCAATCCATGTGTGTGTGCCATCGATATCCGTCGGAGGTTCCCGTCCCTCCCGATGTAAGACCTCACGCACCCTAAGAAGCCGTTGGACTGCCTCTGCAGGAGACACATCGGGATCCTGGACAAACGCTTTGATAACTTGATATTCCGGGCGCGCAAGGAACTCTTCGCTAAAGTTGTGCATGGTAAGGAGTGATCAGGGAGTCAAGGAAACAAGATTCAAGACAAGTGTTGAGTGCTTTATATGAAGGGCGTGGGGGAAGATTAGACGGCGGTCAGCACTAGCCGGGATACCAGCTGTTATATACTATAGCACTGCCAACAAACAGTACCACTCTTTTTCCAACACGCCACCTTAGATCCACCCTCTTATGTTATGAATACCTTCCGGTCTCTGTGTTGGGCGCACATGATGCAAGGCATAACCCCACTTTAGAGAGTTTCGAATCCGCATCTGACGGGAGATATTTATATGAAGTGATTCTAAGGTGGGCGGGAGGGGCCGTTGGCCCGTAAGCTTTGAGCCATGAAGATCTCCCGGTTTACTTGGCCCCAGTGCAGTGTGTGACAGGACACAGATAGGCAAGCTGTATAGCGCACAATCTACTGAAACCCTTGATGGGAGCTGCGATGCCTTTTGATGCCTCGAGCCCCTTCGGCTCGATAGCAAGAGACAAAATGTCATCAGAGCAACAAGGCATAAATCTCCTTCTCTGCACCATCATTGTTTTTAGTTCTATGTCGCCATCAGCTCACTCGTTTACTCAGTCGATCAACGAATCAGCCCGCTTATTCTTTGGCCGCTAGTTTCTCCTCCACATAAGAGAAACAAGCCAGAATCAACACATTTCTTTGAACTTCTAGACTCCCGTGATATCAAATAGGCGCAACATGGATGCGGATTGTGGGCTTGTCTGAAGAGGTACTGGTGTAGTGCCAAACCCCGCGCACAAAAGAGAAAATACTTATAGTATGAGGCATTTCGACCAATCGATAAGCCCTCCGCCAAGGGTCGCCTTCAGTAAATTTTCTTGGTGGCGATGCGAGACTGACCAAGGATGGAAAGTGGCTTTAGCTTTCAAAGAATAAAGTACCGCTGTCAAAGCAGGTGTTGAAAGCTACCCGGCGAGACTCTCGTAAGGCCGGCATTGGCGTGTAGGCCTGCTTTCAGAGCGGCTTTCCGATATGACAGGTCGTTGGTGGGCCTATAAGGGAGTTGCAGGCCGCAATTATGCTCGTCTCTTCCTGCGAGTCAGCGAACCAGAGGAAGCAAAATTCCGATGGGGTATATTAATTTGTGGATAGAGCAAAGCACTGGATATACTGTCTAGAATCTAGCGGCCCGCGGTTTAGCTTCTTGCGTACACAATGTTGCAATTCCCTGACGACAATAGCAAGATGACCTGATTGGAACATCGGCCGTTGCAACTGCTTGCTTCAAGAAAGGCTTCACTATTTGAGCTTCGGCCGTTCGTCCCAGTCTGTTCAGACATTCGTAGTACCCATGCAACGCCCATACGTTGTTCGGGTGTTGCCTTGCACGAGGCAGCGTGTCGTCAAATCCAAGATCAGCCTGGTACACTGCGGCTGCCTCCTGGACATGGCCCTGTTCTAGCAGGAGAGCGCCGTACGCATGGCGGGTCGGTTGCATCCACCCCCACGGCTCGTCATACGGTAATCCATCATCCAGGGTAATAGATCGCCGTAGATGGGTGAAGGCCACGTCATAGTTGCCACGGCGATACTCGAGCTCTCCATCCAGCATAGCGTCAGCCACGGCCAAAATATCCAGACATTTGTTGGTAAATAACATTCGGCTGTATGGTACGCGCTTCACAGCCTCCTTGAACAACGCGCTCTGTTGACTCGCCTCATCAATCCTCCCAAGCGCAGCCAGCGCTACACCTTTTCCGTACTGGATCATTGCAGTGGTGACGCAATATAGCTGCGTGTCATGCGGGTATTCAAGAGCAAGAAGATCCTCCCAACGTCCAAATCGAATCAGAACATGTACATTCATGCTCACAAAGCTTTCCAGCCAGTCAGCCATAGGCGGGGACTCGATACGGAGGAGCTGCTCTGGAATGGATGACTCTAGACTCTTTACCGTCTCCAACGCAACTTGCGACTGCCCCGCAAACATCGCCGCATATACTCTGAAATGATAGTCATGCGATCGGTATAGCGTATAGAAATTGACTGCGCCCTCACGGGCAAGGAACTTCTCATCGGCTCGAATTGCGTCCGAGTTCGACGCAATCGCCCGTCGATAGTCACCACAGAGAATGTCCAGGTGCGATGGCATGTGATTAAGATGGCCTGCATCAGGTACTAAACCCCGCAAATGGTCTGCTACACTCAGTGCTGCTTCTGGCTCACTGGACATCTCCATTAAGTGGATGTATAGATGCAGGATTCCCGGGTGTCGTAGCGCCTCGTCCTGGGTCAGTGCCAGATCTAATACCTTCTTAATATCCGCAGTGCGCGCATCAGCTGCAGGCAGACCAGTTCGTAAGTCCCAGAGGGCCCATGGAGTCAGATTCATGAGGGCATCCGCGTACAAAGCCACCACATCCAAGTCATTGGGAAAGCGTAAGTAAACGGACTCCATGGCGTTAGCGTACTTCTGATTCCAGCCATTAAAGTCATCGGGCGCCACATTCTGGGGGTATCGATGTTGCAGGGCTGCGATGAGCGCTGCTTCCACAGGTTGGGTGGTTGTGGCGTGTATCTGGGCCTCTGCGACAGCTTCATGGGTTCGCTGCACGGCGACCTCGAGTTCTTGCTCGTCGAAGGATTGCCAAGTTTTGTTGTAGTTGGGACCCAAGGTGTATGCAAGACCCCAGTATGCCATCGCACAGGTCGAGTCATGTGCGATGGCCTTTTTGGAAACAGTTGGCAGCTGCTTCGTGATTGAAGGCATATGTCCAGATGAGACCGCGGTCGAACCAGACTTGAGCCTGAGGGCTGGAGGTGGTCACCGGTCGGCTGAAGGAACCGAAGTCGTAATAGCCATCTGGTTCCTGGACAGACATGCTCAGGGAATATTTGAGAATATCACAGCGAAGAAGGGTTTAAAAAGAGATACGTAGGTGGCTTGCCGATGCTGTCCCTGAAGTTGAGGGGGGATGTCCCATAGTAGTAGGTAGTAGTAGTAGATATAGTGAGGATGTCCCCGCTGTCGAACCAAGGTTCCCAGGATGAAGGGAATAACAATAGTCCGAGGACAATCACATAACTATCTCAGGTTCCACCCCGTCACGTCTGTTAGACTAGTCTACATAGTAAGTAGATTCCTCTCGGCTGCAAAAGTTAGTCGACCAGGAGAACACCTAGGCCTACAGGCCGTATATATCGACACTGAAGAAGTTTGGTAAGAGACCTCAAGGACTACGCACTGCTTGAATGTCCCTGAAAGGCTACGCATCTCATCCTACGAAGGAAACATGCAGGTAGGCTGTAGGAAGTGGCTAGGGGCCGAAAAATTGGTAACTTGTAGCCAAATGGCTTGCCAGTTGTGGCATTCATTACTGTCTATTTTAATCGTGTTCGACCGCATTATTTACTCTTACTGTTGTATACACGGGGGTTTCGTGACCTCGTGTTCGTGCTCTTATTCTAGTATTGTTCTCGAGCATAGCAATGATTTTCTGAAAAGAGCCATGGATATAGTGATATAGAGAATGTTCTTTGAACATATCAACTTGTACTTAATTTATTGTAGAAGATACTAAGTCTATATTATCACTATGGTCCAGTAATGAGACCATGTCTCGGAGAAAGATGGAAGAAAGAGAATTTTGATATTATATAGGAACTAAATGTGAATCAAATTGTAGGCTTTGATATACAAATCCTGATAGTGCACCAGCCGGGCGAATACATAAATCAAAAACTCGATTGCTTTTGTCGCTGTATGGATGCCGGTGGCGTGGAGTCAAGACAGAAACAGGCTAGTCAGTTGCGACACTCAAAATGAATTTCTTACTCTTTCTCTAGTGGTATATTTTGGCTATCTTATCAACTGCGTCTATGTACATGTGGCTTGGTGTTGCGCCGTCTACTCATTACTGAAAGTTTGAGTGATCCGACCGTGTTGGGCACCATATTTTGTTGCTTCAGGCGGCCAAGCACCTCCTGCAAAGATAGAATCTTAAGTAGCAAGCAGGCTCGATCAGGTCAACGAATATAAATTGACGAGATCCCCTCAAGTTACTTCTACCTTTCGTTGTTGGAGGACCGATAAGGTACCTAGCTGCAGAGAACATCCTTAACTGCCAGATACCACAAGGACTTCTAGCATGGCCCGCCAGCTAGCGAAACGGAAGAAGGGACGAATTAAAACAGACAAACAGACAAGTCCCACCCAAGTCTAKAAAAAACAAAATATGCCACCATAACCAAGATACTTTTCAGCGCTGCGAGCGCTGTGACCGTATCGTCGACTGACGACGGATGATGTCGCCATTGTTCCATGTCTGGCTTGCCCGGTCCTTTGGATCGAGACTCGTAGAAGCCCCGTGCTMCGGTCGACCCTGAGATTGCTGGCGGTCCATAGACATCTGGCTAAGGCTAGAGGTGCGACGACGCATACGCCGTTCTGCGTCTGCGATCTCGTTCTGATTCAGAGATTCCGAAGGGAGCAGAATGGCGCGGTCCAAGGCATAGGGCAGACCGCGATGACGGCCTCGGATTTGCATCGCAATGATGACCAGCTTGGAGAGAACCTGAAACTGGCTGGAGAAGGAGGCATTGACTCCGGGATACCCGAGCGACAGACCAACAGTGCCGTACGCTGATACGACCTCGAACAGCACCGACCACACTTGGAAGGAATACTCATCTTGCTGCTGGAGGCGCTTGCCTTCCACAATAGTGATGATGAACAGGCCCAGGAACACGTACCATAGATCAAAACTGAGTTGCTTCCGCAAATGCGCTCCGATATAGCTGGGCGGTGTCTGGTTCTCATCCGACTCATCATCCTCGGTAGAAGCGTAGATACCCAGACTCTTCTCCTCATATACGTTGGTGCGTCGCAAAGAAATGGCGATGGGAAAGACGGATATATACATCATGATCAAGTAGGACACCTGCACAGCTGGGTGTAAGTCTGATACAGAGATGACAGCTAAGCCGGCGGTTCGAGTACAGGCTGCCTGGAACAGACCGTCCACGATACGGATACCAGTGGGCAGGGATGTGACGGCCGAATCATTCAAGTCCAGAATAATGAAAAATATCAAGTCGATACCGTTCAAGGCCACCAAAATTGCAAAGAGCCACCACGTGGCATTCCTCGGAAAGAGTAGAGTGAAGCATCGACGCGGATGATCCAGCAGAAAGCGGAGTTCCTCCCACAGCGGGGTTTCGGCACGAGTCACTTTGGACAGAACCCAGATGATCAGGCGCAGCATGCAAGGGAATCCCGTATTCCCTATAATAATCAAAAACGTCATAAGCAGGAGCGGGAATATCGCTCTCTGGAATGAAGATAGCGAGTCTGGCGTGAGAGTGAAACCGACATCGTTAAAAGCTGATTGAGCCATGAAGATGGCCCACCAAGGGCGACCCTGTCCGATTTCCTCGACCACTTTGCCCCAATGTGTGGTCATGATCCAGGGCACGAGGCACAGAATGCCCAGAATGTGGAAGAAGGCATAGTAGGAAATTAGGACTACTGCCAGAGTCTTCAATGCCCGATACTCAATCCCGCCGAGCTCGTCACGTTGTTCCTCGGTCAGATCGACAAAGTTGGAGTTCCGACCGACCGTGGCGTTCCAGCTGAGATACGGCTGTGTTGACCGTTCACGTTCCTGCGTAAGGGTGCGGAAAAGATTGTGTAGAGTTGGTCGCCGCGACGTCAAGCGACCCAGTTGCGAGGCATCAGTGTCATTCTTTGTTTCACGGAAAGTGGGACGTGTATCTAATCGGGGGAAAGTAGAGTTCCGCGTCCTTGTCCGGATCATATCCGGCTCGTTAATCGTAATATGGGGGCCATCGAGTCTGCGCGGCCTATCCTCGTCTTTGTCATCGTCCTCGTCGTCCTCGTCCTTGTCATTCTCATCCTCTTTGCTGATATCGCATGGGCTGCGCTCGGAACTCGAAGAATTGCTAGATGTGCGAACGGGTCGATTTAACTCCTCCTCCTCTTCTTCCTCCAATACTTGTGGTGCGCCACCGTTGTCATACTCCCGAGGGCTAGGGATTCGCAGAGCGCCTTTGTTTCTCCGTTGATTCTCCAGGAATGCAATATGATGTTCTGGGCTCAGCTGAGCCGGAACACGAAGGTTTCCTAGACTGTTCCCTAGTCCTATCCCTAACTTTTGGTTAAGGGCATTGCTCGCATCTTCGCCCAAATTTTCGGGTGGATCCCGCGCGGTGGGAGAGGCGGGGGGTGAGTCCTCGCCAGATTTCTCCTTGGCCTGCTGCCGGCTTCCCGGATGACCTAGTGTGTCGCGCAGGACGACGATAGACCGACCGGCGACACCAGCCTCTTCCCGGGAAGAGGATTGTCCATCCTTATCTTCGCTTATGGTACGGAGGCGAGAGCGAGTATGGCGAAGGGCGCGCGCATCGCTGACGACATGCTGAAATCGCTTTTCAAACCAGTAAAGACGCACGAAGACCAGCACAGTGTGGATGAAGATGGGAGTAGTCAGCATGGAGACCACGTACAAAACGATCTGCTGGTAGGTATGCAAGGTATTGAGGTCGACGGTGTTGAGACCGCTCTGGGTGGCGGCGCCGGCAGATAGGAAGAGGGCATCGGTGTAGTCTAGATTAGCCCCTGGATAGATGATGATTGAAGAAAGCAAAGAGGTGGCGATAATGTAGACATAGTGGATGAGCACAAAATTCATGCGCAGGTTCTTTAGCCATGGAATGTGGGAGGTGAAGCGTGAAGTGACCGAGGTCGCCCGCCGCAGCACGGCGGAAAACATCCTGCGGTTTCACCCGCACCGACTGGGACACTGGGATTTGCAGGGAGAAAAACTGTATCGGTAGGAGAAGAACGGATGGGAGGTTCGAAGAACGAAGGGGCTGCCGAATCAAGACGGCTGCTTGCCGATCAATATGTACGAGGTGGGAGGAAAAGAAGACGCAGACCAGGCCAAAGTCGCTGCAGGTCAGAGACCCACAATCGCAACAGCACTTTGAGCTGAGGAATCGAGGATCAACATGATTCGAGGAGGGTTATATTGGGAGGGTAGTAGAGAGGACGAAGGCCGGGCGCAGATAAGGGGATAGAAAGGTCGTGAGAAGAAAAGAGAGGACGGGAAGCCCCGAGTTGCAAGGAAGACAAGACAGGCGAAAACCGCAGCGGGGGATAACAACTCGGTGGATGAGATGGTCTGATAAAGTGACCAGCCTTAAACCTGAGACTGCTAACCTCCACTATGCCGGTGAGCACCCACTTGGATTGTGGTGGGCGCTGCAAAATTCGATCGCTAGCTTGACAATCGAGAAAGGAGGCCGGATTGGCACAGCAGAGGGGGCAAAAAAGAATATCAGACAGAAGAAACGGAGGGTGAAGAGGCGCTACGCCGATCGGTCAAGCGCGGAATTTAAAGACATGCTGTCCACGGACAATTTCATTGGAGCCTAATTAGCATCTCTGGACTCTATCTCGCAGGTTTTAACGTTGGACTAGTCCCGAGTAGCACGTCTTGTCTTGACTTGGACGGGGAAGGAAACGCGGCAGTCCTGTCAGCTGTCACGTGACACTATGCAGGCTTTTTGCAGCCATCGACCGATCGATCGATCTATACTCGGTACAGCAAATGAAATTTAAATAGCATCCCTTCGTGTTATCTACACAAACTGACTTAACACACGCATGTCTGTAATCCTGAAACCCACCGTACGTTGACGGCAGGGAACGTAGGCTCCATCACTTTCCATGACATCTTCGGTGCCTTTGGCAACTAGTAGTATCTACTTTAAGACCTCCGAAAACGGCGCGTGCCGCTGGCTACAATTATACGCCAATCAACCCGGCGTATCACGGAACCCTGGCCCAATACAGGTATCCTGCAAAGATCTCTGCTGTTTTCGATCCAGTACATCTTTCTACAATGTGGACATTATGATTCGATGGGGGAATCCGTCAAATGATGCAGAGAACATCGGGTATGTCGGTATTGTTTGAGGGGCCAGATTAAAATGTTGCTTGGTCCGAATGTTGCTCGCTGGCATTTCTGCTGGTGTCCCTGTCGGCATGCTTGCTGGTGTGATGGTAGGTTAAGGAGTCGCAACTTGCGATCCGGCTCGTCTCTTAGAGCGGTGGAAGCGTTTTCAAAGAGTCCTTTTATTATTGACTTCCCACAGAAAGGCTTGTCTCCACAATCACCGCCGTTGTCTTTTGTGGCTTCCAGTGTCCTTGTGTCCCGAAGACTGCTTCTTGCCAGACGGTTGTACCGAACGAAGACTACCGGTATCATTATCAGAACCTGATTTCCCTGGGTTCGACTCGGAATTTGAGTCTTCTGACCCGGAGATGGAAATGTCCGGATCGGACCTATCGCTGTCTTCCAAGGAATGAACTGAATGATTGACGTTCTTGGGTGCAGATTTCAGCGACTTCGAAGACGAAGATGAATTGTCATCAAACTTGGACGTTGATTGATCCATACTGGAAGTATTGTCAGTCTCGGTCTCCTCTTCGCCTGACTCGTCATCCGACTCCACGTATTCAGAACTTTTAAAGTGCTTGTTTGATTGGCTCTGAGAAGACGTAATCGACCTCGATTTACCTCGGCGCTTTGGTGGTTTTGCCTCCACAACGGGGTCGTAGAAAGCATCCGGGTTTCCCATGCTACGCCGAGTCAAGACCTTGCGCCTGATCTTGCGAAATTTGTCTCCACACTGCTGCCTGGAACGGCAGTTGTCCATGCTGTTGCTGATGTTTCCCCAAGAGATTTTGGATTCATCTATCTCATAGATATCCCGGCCAACATCATGGCCTAACTTCTTCATGTGGGTCCACCAGGCCTGTAGATGCTCTAGTAGTGCAGATACTTCCCATTCAGACCAAGGCCCTCGATTCATCGTCTGGCGATGTTCGAGGTGATTCCTCCATCGCTGTATCACGTCGTCATCGCTTCTACCAATCATCTTGGCGATGTGAGCCCACTTGGGCCCGTGGCGTTCATGAAGTAAGATGAGTTCGTCATCTTGTTCGGCAGTCCAATAATGTGGCTTCTGAGTTGTACATTGAAAGTGTCGTCTCATGAACCGATAAACCGATCTCTTGTTGCGACCCGGAATAATCTCATAGACCTTTTTCCAGAAAGCCGGTTTTGTGGTGATTTCCGTAGGACAAGGGAAGGGGTTTGACTTGTCCCTTTCTGAATGCTGCACCATAAGGTCGAACGTATCGCTCGACATGCCGTGGGTGGTGCAGAAATCTAGTTTGAATGATTCCAATCCCTTTACTTCCTCCGGTGTAAAGAAACCAGATCTGTCTCCTTTCCCTTTGTTGGCATCCAGACCGCGCTTTCCCTTTTTGAAGTCCACCAAGCCTTTATATTTCTCGATAGATTGTTTTGACGCTGTGGTCAAGTTTGCTTCTAATTCCTCCTGGGCAGACCCTCCCTCTTTGTCCTTATTTTCTGGTTCTAGAGCGAGTGAAGCTGAAGATGCGTTCTCCAGGAGTACATTGTCGAGGTTTTCCTTGGCCACATCTGTTTTGCGACTCTGTATCTGGCTTTCCATGGACTCGCGGACCTTCTTGCGCTTTGGTGGATGATCCATTGGTGTACTGTGCTGCGATGGTTGAGACAATGTCAGTGCAGCATTGTTGGTGGCATTATCCAAAGCTCTCCTCTTCCGTCTGGATTTTGACCCATTTGCCTGTAGCTCCTGCTTGACTCCTTTTATGGGTGTTGAAGGGGTCGAAGGTATTTCCAATCCCGTTTGACTGTCCTCGAAATCCTCGGGGGCGTTGTTCCGCTTTTGGGAAGCATATTGAGGCGACGAGTTGCTCATTTCGAAGGAACAGAGTGAAGAAAGAGAATTCCAGTTTCCCAGTGGAAATTGAAACCTCAAAAAGAACTGTGGACGCAGAAAAATTATTTGAGGTGAGTGAAGGGTGAGTAATCTGTCAGACAAAAAAAATCTAGGGAAAAGTCGCCGAGAAAGCTTTGGAGCGGCGCGAGCGGCGCGGCGCGACTTTTGGCGGTGCCGTTCAAGCTTTCTTTAGCGGAGAGATGTTCCATGCATTTCCTGGTTAGGGCGGTCAGGGTTGATATCTCTGAGCTCTTGTTAGGTGTCGCATCGTCTGCCTTGCTTCTGAAGCTGTGCAGCCGGCACTGTCTCCTAAGGGGAGGAAACCACCGAGGAGTCTCTTGCTAAGTGAAAGCTGTGGTCAGTTGAGAAACCCTACTGACACGCAGTCGAACCTCGGTCTGCTCAACTTTCTTTTTGCTTTTTTAGGATTTTCCCTGTCAAGGGCGGTCAGTAAGGCGGGTGCCAAAGACAGGCAGAAAGAGTGCCGGGGATGAGGCACCCACGAGGCCGTTTAGTTATCTAGATTGTAAGTAGCAGGGCACCCATTGGATTTCGGAATCAGCAGCGACACCGTTAAGTAAACAACCCAGAGGCTAACACAACTTGGATAGAAAGGAGTTTACTTCTTTCAAACTCTCTGCCGGGCTATCTTGCAAGCCATCAATATGGTGCGATCCGACCATATCCTGAAGTCTGTCTCACCCCTTCTCAGGCCACTTAGCGAGTAGCAGTGATGTGGAAGACTAGATCTTTATATCCCGGACTAGGCGGGGTATGGCAACTCAAATATGCTGCTTTGTTGCCCAAGAAAAAAAAAAAAAAAAAAAAAAAAAAAAAAAAAAAAAAAAAAAAAAAAAAAAAAAAAAAAAAAAAAGAGAGAGCTGCTCAGGCTCGTTTCTATCCGCTCTCTTGCGCCTTACTGCAGCGTCAATAATACAAAAGTCAGTCACCGGAAGCAAATTGCTATAATAATATAAGATGATCCAAGCAGGAAATGTCACGCAGAGGGAATGAAGCAGCAAAGTCAGTCATGCACAGCAAAATGGGTAACAGTCAACAATCATTGAAGATAATAACAACAAAGAATCTGAAGAAAGGAAGAATAGACAGGTAACATTCGATATATTACATAATCAAATTTGATAAGTAACTAGTTAACACACACAGACAGACTAACTAACCGCCGAGTTCGACCAATCAGTCATCCACAACAGCTAAGCACAGCGTGGGAATGTACATATGTTGGAGTAAGTTGAAATGAATTATTGGGTGCTAGGTTACTCTGTAGGTTGGTTAATTTATAGATTGCTGGTTGTATTTAGATTAGTAGAAAATCACTAGATGATAAACCACTCGTACCGTTATCCAGTATGGTTGCGGCAGTGATAACGTTTGATGAATGCGACTGTCATCTGCATCGCATCTTCATTCAAAGTATCAATTGTAATACAGCCATTTGGGTCGTGATCTTCAAAAGGGTTTGAGCTGATGTCGGGTGCACAGCCTTTCTTGCCCTTCTCCATTCTCACCCTTCGCAGTATCCCCGAAAAGCCAGACCTGTTCACCAGGCATTCAGGTACCCTTCTACTGGGAAAACATGTTGATGATTAATTACATCCCTATGTAACCGGTAACTAAGGCGTCTAAAGCATATTATTTGATGACTAGACCCTAATAATTTATGGGCAACACACTCTCGTGGCCACGTACAGCAATCCAGAACGTCGCAAAGTAAGAGCCCCAGTTTCTACTAAAACCTTGTTCGTGTGGGGGTAGACAGGAACGACTCATAAAGTTGCATTATTGCGTATCCTGTCGAAGGTGCAGCGAGCTGCGGATTGTGGGGCGCAACTGGGCCAGAAGATAATACAGCTGGCATATGTTGCCAAGAGGACGGTTCGCAGCAAGTTTCAGAAAAGGTGGGTCAATCAGTGCAAGGCTAGCCATACAGCTGTGGGGACCGGGGACAGACCATATTTGATTGAATCTCGCGCTACTGGAGTGCTTCCGCTTCCTGCGGCTACGGAGGCAGATGTTAGATAAGGATTTCCAGATGTAGATTCGATCGGGAGGTTAAATCGGACCCGGACTTTAACCTAGGCCAGAAACACCTAGACCCATGGGCTATTGAGGCAGACAGTGAAGACACTGCGTAGAAGCCCCAAGTACGCCCCGTCCGGTTTACCGCGGAAGACTAAGCCTACCAGGGAGAACTTGCGGTTAGGAAGCAGGAAGTAACTAGTGGCAAAGACAGAGGATAGCATTTTGCAGGCAACTGGTGGGCCACCTGCGACACTCGTTTGATTCTACACCTAGTTTCTCCGTGTTCAGCTGAGGCATTGACGGTTTGTAGATACACGGCATGGCATTACTTAAATGTGTCGGATACTTTGCGTGATATCATGGGGTACGGCGTTCTGAGCCATACTCTTGCATCAGTGCGTTTAGACAGCGAAGCACCTGAAAAGCTAGCATCTTGTATACCGAGCTCGATCAGGTCAAAATATACAAATTGAATGGCATTAAAGATTGCGCAGCCACGGGCTTCAATATTTCCTTCTTGGTAGCTGCACAAACGATGCCGGCGGCCAGATTTCAAACGTCATGCGAAGTGCGACGCGACGCAAGGTCGACTATGGGGAGGAGTGCCTCAGTCTTCAGAATGGTATGAACCTCCCGCCGTCGAGCGGGCATACAAGAGTGCCTTGTGAGAGTTCTCATATTGTCGGTGTTGATGTAGTGTTTTGTTCCAGTGTTGCTTGCCATCATGACAGCTCGCTGGTGGACTTATAAGGAGGCTGGAGCCCACAATTCAGCCCGTCTCTTCGAGCCGGTTCGGAAGGCAGGGGTGGTGAGTCCCATCGTTTTGCTTTGAGCAAGTGCCAAAGCGGGCAATGAATCAATCGAACGATATCAATATCCCTGGTAGTTGTCGCATGCCGCGTAGTATCTATGGGACGAGAATATTAATCGAGTATCGCTCAAAATTTGCCTTATTGAGGCGTACTGTGGAAGCGAGACTGGTGGGTGTATATATTGACTAGAATATCGCTTGCTGACTGCGGAGTTGACTCAACCAGTTGTGTCGTATTAGCCTTGAGAGCTATGTGTTAAGGAGCTGCCAGCACCTGCAATTCGGTTCGTCACCAGCGGAGGCAATGATGTTGAGAGTCAAATCCTGACAGCCCATGTCACCATTCCAGGTTAACCCATCAACCCACCCAAGACCACGCGACCAACGCTATTGAGTTCACTCTTAGCCTGGTGACGGCTAGCATCCTCAAATTCGCGTATAATCCCCGCCACCATAATCTTCCTTATCTTGGCATCCGCCTTGGAAAACATTTCTCCCAATGCGACAGTACATACTGAAGGTGTGAAGACCAGTGACACCAACCGTGTGTAACAGTCAATGAGAATATCACACAGAGTAACGAATGTTTCGAAATAGTCCGGTTCAAAGGGTAATAATGGCGTCAGAAGATATGTGTACTCCTCACCCGGGAGGAGCTCTGAGGCCTCCGTATGCGGAAACGAGACGGTCGCAGCCGCCGCGCTGGAGTTACTCGCCATTGATTTCAAGTCCGTCGGGTCACTGGATTGCATCGGTAGGCCAATTTCTGTGGCCGAGCTGGTGCGGCGCGCTTTCGTGCCGGCGTGGGCGGCACGCTTGAACATCTGAGGGATACGGGCGCGAGTGAGGGTGGAGGAGGAGGTGCCGTCGGGAGGATGCACTTGCTGAAAAGCCTCAAATTCAATTAAGAGAGTGTTGAGTGCGCGAAGAAACTCCACGGGTGTTGTGCTGACATCGAGAATCGGGGGCAGGGAGAGGCCCAAGAGAAGGTAATTGATGGCGCGACGGGCAAGTTTACGAGGCTCGAAGTATGGCAATCGATTGATATCGGTCCGGGAAAAGTGGACTGTGTTGAACCAGTAGATGCGACCTTCGTGCGCTTTGCGCAAATAGCCCAGTGTAGAGATCCGCTTAGCGGCCATATCGTGGATATGCTGATAGATTGCTGCTGCGCTTTGAGGCCCAAGTGATCCGCTACCACTCGTTAACGGGGGTGGTATGGACCCCACCGATGGGTCATGACTGATGCTGGATTTGGTGTCCCGGCGCGATAGGCTGGGGGCAAAAGTCGAGGAAATCATATTGGACATGGTTATGTAGTCGGAGGGGGTTGCCTACCCCTGGCATAAACGTGGATTCCGTATTCCGGGGGATCGATGATAGTATACGGTTAAAGGGGCTGGCTCGAGGAAGCGTGCTAGTAAGAAGATCCGTGGGACCGGGAAGGACATGGAGTCTCAGTGCCACGTGACCGTGATCTCTGCCCCGAAAAAGAGTACAGCTGCGCCTGTGGGGACTTTGTCCGTCTGAGTTGAGGGGAAGTTATAGTTATCAATCCTACGAATACGTTATGATACTGAATAATATGTCCTCATGAAAGAGAAGAGGAAAGGACTCGGTGCCCAAGGGATACCGTCATGGCATCCTAGTACTTGAGATCCTAACGAGCGCGTCCCTTATCAGCTACAAGCTGTGCAGATAACAGAGACGAAGCTGTCTTGTCTATTTAGTTCATAGCATGTATTGTAGATTATCGAATAATGATATTGTAGTCCTTCATGCAATGCTGGTACTAGCACTCGGTGTGCATACCTAACAGATCTGATTAGAAAAGAGCCTTGTGCAAAATCAAGGTTCTCTGAGGCTATGGCAGACGTGAATAAGATTAGATTGACCATAAAGTGGGATCATATATTAAAACTAACGACCTTTTGTCACCCATCCAGCATGTTAGCTCAGGGGAAGAGCGCCGGGCTCATAACCCGGAGGTCCCTGGATCGAAACCAGGACATGCTATCTTTACTTTTTTTTTCATTTTCACAGCCACATCTAATCTCATTCGATCTATTTCCGCCTCGCAGATTTCTAGCACAGGCTGCTCTACGCTATTGGTTAGCTGGGAGTCATTCTTGCTACAATTAAGGATAACCTGAGTGGCAAGATTTCAGTTGCGGAGGTTGCTCTGGATAACATGGGGGGGGCGGTCGATGAGGGGTGCGAAGAAGTGATGATGCGTTTCAGCCAAGAAACGATTTTATCTTTGAGATGGTACTAGATATAGACAACTTGAGTATGAACGGTATATATGCACCAGCAACATAGATTTAGCTTATATACCCTTGTGCTTAGACGGACCATTTCAATGGAATAGATGATTCACCATCTATATCTCCAAATGGACTAGCGTAGGGGTCTAAGTGACTATACCTGAATTGGTTAGTCGCTGGTAATAACCCCGGCTGGCCACTGACATGTGACCGACCGCCTTCCCAAAGGATAGGCTCCGACTGAATGAATGAATAGGAAGGATATCCTCCGGTACTCGACCGTCTTCTTTCCCCTCCATACGAATTATTGGCCCCTTGAGATGACCTAGTATCAGGTCTTCTCTGTGGTGAGCCCCCCTAATACTTTCTTGTGGCTCTGTGTTTCAATATGCTTTTGCGCTCGGCCACTTCTTATCTGATTAGAACTGGCCAGGGGTATCAACTATTCCTAACATGACACGCCGACTTGTATGTCCCTTTTCGTCTAACCATGGGAATCTCCCATCAGGAGATTTAGAACTAATAGGAGATCTGTACAGGTTCGAGCGGGCGTGCAGCTCGCTATCTTCGCATCTTTCATCGCTCTCCTCGTCGTGACCTTGGACAACAGGTTCCGTGTCCTTCCTGCCTCCATCCACGGCCATCTTCCATCCCACTATGCTGGCTACGCCATTACCGATGTCACTGTTGTGACTTGTTCTTCCATCAACGTCTTTTCGAACTGTCAACCAAGCCAGGAGTCCTGGTCACAGATCGAGAAAGACCTTTACCTTCGCACCGGTTGGACCTCGAGCGCATTTGTTCGATTTGAGCGAAAGAAAGAGGAGGAACTGCTTCCTACAGACAAGGTTGTTATTGACCTTAAGATCAGCCGACTTGTTCCCGAGTATTCGGAGGATCCTGAGGCACAAGGAGAGACATGGGAGCAGAGACCCGGTGGTATCTGGCTGAAGCGAACCGCTAAGCGCCACGCAAGTGATTCGGGGAAAGCAATCACCGCTATCGATGTTCTCTTCGGTGCCGATGCAGTCGATCCGCGAATTGGCTGGGAAGTTAGGGATACTCCACTGCTACTGGATAGCAGGACGGAAGAACTGGAAACTCGAATCAGCGTTCGTCGGGGAGATCCCCCCAAAACGAAGAAGCCAGTGCCCAGGATAAACGAAAATGGGCGCTTCAAGATCATGCAGCTGGCTGACTTGCATCTGAGCACCGGCTTAGGGGCTTGCCGTGACCCCGTCCCGGCTGAACCCGTCCCAGGACAGAAGTGTGAAGCCGATCCTCGGACGCTAGAATTCGTGGAAAGGCTCCTAGACGAAGAGCAGCCTGATTTTGTTGTATTAAGCGGCGACCAGGTCAATGGTGAGACTTCTAGAGATGCTCAGAGTGCTCTTTTCAAGTCTGTTAAACTGCTTGTTGATCGCAAAATACCCTACGCGGCCATTTTCGGCAACCATGATGACGAAGGTAACCTGAAGCGGCCGGAACTCATGACTATTTTGGAGGATCTGCCGTACTCTTTATCAACTGCCGGCCCCGAGGAGATCGACGGAGTCGGAAATTATTATGTTGAGATTCTTGGCCGCGGAAGCACCACCCACTCCGCGCTAACCCTCTACCTTCTGGACTCTCACTCGTACTCTCCTGATGAACGGCAGTTCCGCGGGTATGACTGGATCAAGCCGAGTCAAATTCGGTGGTTCAAGAACACTGCCCAGGGGTTGAAGACGAAGCACCATGAATACACCCACATGCACATGAACATGGCATTCATTCACATTCCGTTGCCAGAATATCGTGATCCCAACAACTATTACCGAGGTAACTGGACCGAAATTCCAACAGCGCCAGGCTTTAACTCGGGCTTTAAGGATGCCCTTGAAGAAGAGGGTATCCTGTTTGTGAGCTGTGGACAGTAAGCATGCCTTTTCCGCCCATCCATGACCCTTTGCTAACCCGCTCTAGTGATCATGTCAATGACTATTGCATGCTCAATCGGGATAACGAGGAAAAGCCTTCCCTTTGGATGTGCTATGGAGGAGGCGCTGGTTTCGGCGGGTACGGAGGATACGGGGGTTATGTGCGCCGCGTGCGCTTCTATGACTTTGACATGAACCCTGGCCGTGTGGTGACATACAAGCGGCTGGAGTATGGCGAGACGGAAGCAAAAATTGACGAGATGATGATTATCGACGGTGGCATTGTCAAAGGGCCTGAACAAGAAGAGTGAATCGGAGATTGATGCCTTTCTTAAGCGCTGATTGGTATTTTTCTCTCCTTTCTTTTCGAGCTGGGTCTCGCGAGACGTATATGGCCCTGCTTTTCGGACGACATCATCTATTCGAGGCTTTTACATCTATCACTGGGGAGGCGTTCCTATTTGAGACTTAACCGGCGGGCATTCCTCTTCTTTTCTTTGTATCATATTACTATTCGATTCCGACATTTGCAGGATGCGTGGGCTGCGATAGCAGGCAATTTCTCAACAAAACTGATGGTTTTTTTTGTTTCTTCTCTTCTTTCAAACCTACTCTATTACCACCACTTTTCATAATACACGCGCTCCTTATCCCCAAGAAAGCCCTCAAGGTTGCCGACCACATCATCAGTCATCCCAGGCGGACCACACACATAACACACAGTCTCTGCCGCCTCAATACTACCATCAGGATTACTGATCGCCTTGCGTAAATCATCCCGATTAATCCTCCTCATATGCAGGGTCAGATCATCAGATTCCGCAGAACCAGTAAGAGAACTTTGATCCAAACCAGGATCGGTGATGAAAAGGTCTAAACTAATCTGCAATCGACAAATTTGTGACTGCGACGCAATGATCTGTCGTAGACGTGAAAGGAACAATATTTGCTCCAGACTATTACTGCCACCACCACCACTCCCGGTTACTGTTCCTTCTTCTTTCCGTGGGAGTTTCGTTGAGTACAGAAATCGAATATTGAATGACGGGTGAGGGAGAGCTATCTCGTCGCCATTGTTCAGATGCGATAGCATGGACATTAGTGGGCTGTGGTTGTGTTAGTAGTTAGCTACGAATTCTCTTTCCTGTTTATGAATCGACATCACACTCACTTGATCCCTACCCCGCCTGCCACGAAAACTACATTCCGAACTTTCGTTAAGTCCACGTTTGAAGACGGAGGCCATACAAAACTCCCTCCGACGCGGATACTAAGTTCCGTGCCAAGGATCTCATCCGCCGGTCGCCAGAGCCATGCGCTGGCTGGGTTGGAGGGCGCATATTGCACAGCTAACTCTACGTAGGGTGGCCGACCGCGCGGGTCGATGGGTGGAACGTCGGTTTCGTCGGTTGTGATTGCCTCCGCGGGAGATTCTAGGGATGGGAGGACTTGTGCGTCGGCTGGAGTGGAGGTAATGCTGAAGCCGCCTGCATTGGGGATAGAAGGGATATGAACGTCGAGCCATTGACCCGGAAGGAATGTTAGAGGTTGTTGGGGATTGGCTAACTGTTGGGTGTTAGCACGATGTGGTTGGTCGGGGAGCGGATATGTTGCTGTTAATATGAAAATTATAGGTATGTGGTTGGAATTATTATATAGAAAAAACAAAAAGGAAAGAAATATCATACTTCTTCCACTTCCTGACCTTCATCTTCGGCATTCTGGACCTCCGGGGGTATGGTCAGCTGTAGTAGCCGCACGAAAGGATTGGCCTGTTCGACATGCGACAGCCGGACATTGTACAGTCGGTTCTGGCGGGGTTCGGCAGCGGTACGCAATTGATGGGGCAGTGAGCCCTTCCGGTTTGTCGGGGAGCTCATGTGGTGTGCTTGGTGATAGCAGCACAATTGGTTCGCAGTCGAGAGCCGGCGCTTAGAGAAGAGAGCTGATGGGGGATGGCGAGGTCGGACTGGGAGCAGTTGATGGCACTGCAATAGTAGGAGTCTCCGCATCCGGAGGTCCAATGATTGTCGAGGACCGTTGTTTCTTGGAGAAGATAGATAGTACTAGTCGTCTAGTACTCTGTAGTAGCTTGAGGATTCACAGGGCCAGCTGGCGGGAGGAGCCTTTAGTGTCTTTACATGGAGTAGCAGGTATTTATTGCATTGGGATTGACTGTGTTGTGGTCAACAACAGCGTGTTGCTTCTTTGGTAGAAGAAGTACGAAGTACTTAGTCGAGGGTAGATGGATGACGTTGGGAGATGTCATGTGCCTACTTCAGTTGTTTGCAGCGAACTCTTTTTCTCTTCCATTTAGGTTTGGATGCATTCCCATCTTTGTGCGTCAATATCCACATTGTACTCACTCAGCAATATACTCAACAAGACAGACAGGGAACTGATGTGATGTTCCTAATGACTGCCAACCCCTCCCCAAGTTTCCTTATGCACGCGCAGTCACAACTACTAAGTAGATACTAAACAGCATCGCACGCGGTCTGCTTGCTCCACCTGGGCGCTTCACACTCTGATTGGGCAGTCCGGGCATCCTTTTCGATGGATGGTAATGGTCACATGATGCGACACCACCTCATTCATCGTCTCCCTGTCTCCATGCTTCTTTCCTCTGGCACGTAGGTATTGAGCCATCTGATGGTTAGCAATTATAGCTGGTACTCTCATGGTTGCACCCACCAACCGGCGGGCAGATCCTCCTCCTAGTTCCGTTGCGTGAAGGGTTGCTGGGAGCATGCAGATCGCCTTCCCCATCACACGCCTAGCGTGTGACGGCCGTCAGCCAAACGGCTACTTCTGCCGCCTCATTGGCGATGCACCCCGGCCTGGCGCCGATGCTGGCGCTTCCTAGACGGCAAGCATTGGCCAGATGCAATCCGTTGGAAACATCAACTGCATTTCCCGCTTTCCTGGCTTGCCATTGCATTGCTGTGATATTGCCCCCTCTCTCCGTCTGGGCCATGCACCACAAGAGGATGGACGCTGGCGCTTCCGGGGTGCCAGACTTCTTATCCTCGCCATCGCCCCAGCTGATCACCCGGAGCTCCTCTCTGGTAGCCATTTTTGTTTCTCTGCTCTCATCTGTGTTTTATGGTTTGGTGTTCGATGCCAGTGAGCTGAACGTACAGCTAACCGGCCTGGCCATCAGTCGCGAGTGAAACACGAGCCCAAGCACTCCATTGAAAAGAGTTCTAGTTACTATCTTGATACTGTCCATTGCGATTCATTCCCCTAGCTGGCTTTGACAACATCCGAGTCCCTCAACACAAACAGCCATGATGCGCATGCGCATGCCGCCACTTCGTGATTTCTTCCCGACGAAATGGCGTAACCACAACTTGATGTATATATTCATGATCATTGAACTGCCTCTTACAATCATCATCCTTACGCTCACTGGTATCGCTTCTCACGACCTCTACCGGACGAAGCTCTGGCAAGATGGCGCAGACAATGGGTTCAATAGTTCACCAAATGATAGACTCTACGCCGCAGCCAACCATCGGCCCTTCAAGACCCCCATTGTCTGGAGTTCATTGTATGTGGAAGCCTTCTGGTTCAGAACCCATGGCTAACACTGAAACAGCATCACGGAGTACAACCTTGTCCTGGGCATCCTGAGTGTCTTCGTGTGGATTACAAAGATTCCGGTCCACATCCTCCACATGCTTACTCCGCCCTTGTCGGCCTTTGTCCATGCCGGCTTGATCGCCGTGTACATCTATTCCGTTCGCTACCAGGCTGGTCCCGATATGTCCGATCCCGAGCACCCTCAACCGGGTGCACCATGGTACATCTCGAAGAAATGCTCAGTGGCTGCTGTCAAAACAGACGTTCATTACTGTATGCAAGCCAAGGCACTATTTGCATTTTCCATAATTCTCATGTGAGGATACTCCTGTCCTCTAATACCCTTTCTCTGGAACAGTCAGCTAATCCGCCTTACAGCCTGTACTACGTTGCCGTGCTCGGCGTCAGCTTGCAGAATTGCGTCATGACGAAAGAAGAGCGCCAAGAACGGGAAGAGCTACGCGAGGAGCGAAGAACCATGAAGGAATTCGAAGACTACGTGCTGAAGTCGCCTGGCATTCCTATGACCGTGCCGAGGCAAACCGGGCCAATGCCGACGGGCATGCCTGGCAAGGCATCGTTCCATAAAACTATCACTCGAAGCACTGATGTATCGTCGGCGGATCTCCCACTTCGTCAGCACTTCAGTTCACCAAACCCTCGCCGCTCAATGCACCAAGAGTCGGCGGAGACCCTTTCCGGACACCAAGCTCAGTCCCAAACATCCTTTGTGCAGACCAACAAGGCGAATGAGAGCTAACTGGCGTTGCAGTCT
The DNA here is from genome assembly GCF_000002855.4 of Aspergillus niger. NCBI lineage: Eukaryota > Fungi > Ascomycota > Eurotiomycetes > Eurotiales > Aspergillaceae > Aspergillus > Aspergillus niger. Next base: position 544,421 of record NT_166520.1, read on the forward strand.
ACCTAAGACTGGAGAGGTGCCTTGAGATCATTGCTAGTGCCTGTCAAGGGATCAACGTGCTCCATAGTTTCGGTTCCCGCTCGTTGTTGCTACGTTAAGACCGATATACTAGCTTACAATGACATGTAATGCCAAACAGTCGAATTCACACTTACTTTTACCCTCATATCTGGATGTCCTCTACTATTCCTACATCTACACCCTCAAGTTTTGATTTCTATACCATCTTGCACTGATATCATGTGGAGTTCGTCGGTTATATTTTCAAGTGTGATTGCAGGTCAGTCATCGGGATCATATCATGTTGTTTGTTCGCCTCCTGTCTCTACTTCGTCTAGTGTTATCGCGCTTCCCTTCCCCCACCTTCTCTTATTCACCCCCATTACGCTAAAATCCTTTGAGGTCAGCACCAATATATGTTGTTGTTGAATGACTGTTTCATATTAAGGTCTTTAGATTATATAGTAGAAGCCTATATTCTCGGGCTTTCATGCAAGCCTTAAAGCTCAAAGTTGGCTCTTGAGGCGCTCGTAAACTCCTCTCCGTTTGAGCGCGCGGTGTCTTTGAATAGCTAACTTCCCTGATATGCCCATGCTTTTAAATCGAGTCCAATTGGTATGCGCTTTGCCAGTGGACTTGGCTCCATACTTGCGATATATTCCCAGTTCATCGAATCCAATAGACGGCTAAGTGATTTGCTCCTACTGTCTCGAAACAATCTTCTATGCGGGAACCACGACCAACATCAACATGGTCTGTGTTAGGATACGTGCTACTTTTCCAGTATGAGGTTAGAAACTAACATCATGCTGAGTGTGTATCAGGTGCCTAGGACAAGGCTAAACATTCTATAGTCTTTACCAAGTGCTTCGCCAGATTGGTCGGCGCGTAAATGAGTGATAACCACTATATCGGCCGAAAGTGTGAATTCAATTGAGCTAATGAAAGGAAGGATGAACGCAATGATCGGCAGGTAAGTAAGAGTGCCGATTTCCTCCCACCAGCAGCAAATAATACTAAGTAGCTGCCAGCCTTTACTATTTGTAGTAAATTGCATTGTGTTGATAATATATAGTGTCCTATTGCGGCAAGTTCATTGAGCAGAAAAGAGATGCCACGGTTTTTGCAGCATAGACGACCATATTAGGAGTAGAACATATTGGGGAAGACATCTTGAGGAGATGATAATTGAGTTCATTCCATGTGGAATAAGTTACAAGAGGATGAATTGTGTTTATTTCATAATGAACTAGTTTGTTAACACCAGTTATTTAAATACTAAAAATCACATGACTGAGCATAAGAGAAGGACGAGCGTGCTCTACAGCACGTGACCGCGACCGGACCATCCTGCTGCTAGCATATCGAGACTGGTCGAGATTCCACCCAAGTGGCCTCTCTCACTCTCTCACTTGTGGCTCACTGGCGTCCTCAACATGTCCCTTAGCCGGACATCCTCTGCCTTGCGGCAATGTCGCCTACGATGGCACCCGGAAGCCATCTCCCTGACGCGCACTTTCACTCCCCTGAGCCATTCTACCCGCCATCGCCGGCTCTCGCGCAGTGAAACCAAATCTTTCCATACGACCCCCTCTAATGCTGCGCTACGATCTCCTACCGCTCGGAAGGCCCAATCCATCCGGAGGCAAGCCGTCTTCACAATTGACGGAGTATTCGCGCACGCTGTCCAAGGTGATGTCGAGGGAATGCTCCAAAGGCTGGAAAAGACCGTGGAGGAACACTATTATCGGTGGAAGGAAACCCACAGCTACGAGGGAAGTTACGGCAGCACGAAGCTGAGTCTCGAGAAATATAAACAAATCGCACAATCCCTGCTACGAACCGCTTATTCCCAGCCTCCATCATCACAAGCGATTCGCGCGATTTCCACGAATGTCGAGGTTATCTGGAACGTTTCGAGATGCCTACTCAGTCCGGATAACCGTGCCCTGGAAGTTTGGCTCCACAGTGCCTGTGCCCTCGCAGGCGCAAGATCCCCTACCCTCATGCTCGCTCATAGGAACCTCGATGACGCGCACCCGAACTACCCTCTACGCACCCAATTCCTGGATAAAGTTGAACAATGGGCGTTGCAAGATCGTGATCCTCGCGCCATGCATGTTTATGTGAGGACTCTAATTGCCCGAGGGGAGCATGAAAGCGCGGTGCCACTTATGGACGAGCTCATGTCGACCATCTATCCTTCACCACGAGTGGAGGGCCTGGAGACACCTCTTTCATTCTACAACATCCCCGAGGTGTGGCCAACGTACATCCGTCTACAGGAGGAGCTGAAGAAGAAGGGAGTGGATTGGGGCATTGGCAGAGATGAGCTGGCCCGTCTGGCGGGGGTGGACTACCAAGAGCCCAACTTCTTGTCAAATTATGCATCTGTGATGTTTGAGGCGGGTGATTATGAAAAGTATGAGCAGTACATGCATCAGGCTGCAATGGCCGGTATTCCCAGTGCTTGCACCTCTTTGGCCCATTTCTACTACCTGACTGCGAGAGGACTGTTCCCCCGTCGGGGTGAGAAGACATTTGTTCCGCGGTCAGCAGAAAACTCTAGAGAGTTACTCAAAAAGGGCAGACTGGAAACTCTTTACTCCAGCATTGTCCATGGTCTGCCAACCCATGAATACTACAATAATCTTGCCCTGGAGTGGTGGGAGCTGGGACTGAACATGGGCAGCGACTTATCCGCTATGTTCCTCGCTCTCGCCTACCGAGAGGTCGGTCAGCTAGACGTTGCAGAATCTTTTTACAAGCTGATACAATCGCCTCGTTTATTGGCCAGCAAATTCACCGCTGATGATCTCGCCATTAATTGGGACAATCCCGTTGCGTCCTTCTATGTGCCACGGCGAGTACTCAATGTAGAATGGTATGATACCGATGCCAAATGGACCACTGAGAAATAGCCAAAGAGAAAGGGAACCAAAGAAAAGTCACAACACCAAAACTACGCTTGTCTAGCGATGCCGGTAGTCGTACCAAGATGTGATATGTCACACGGAGCGCGACGCAATGCGAGAATGGCAAGGGTGAAAAGGGGCTTCGATTTTTCGGGCTCAGATGGATTCCTCGGTCTCAAAAACAGGTGTGGAAGGATGTCTGGTAAGGCGGTCTCGTGAGGTCAGTGCCGGCGTAAAAGTCCACTCGGGTGTTGCTGGACACGGGTGCTGTTTGTTGTTATGCTTGCTGGCCTGGTCGGTGCTTCTGGCCTTAAGCCTAAAAAGAGGCTTCTGCCCGCGATCCGGCTCGTCTCTTCGAGCGGTTGTGAAGGCAGAAGAAGCAAGTTCGAAGAGGTGAGTCGAATCGACGCTTCACTTTGAGGGAGTTCAAAACCTGCCCAAGTGCTTGCCGGTAGTAGTCGAGGTCACGGGAGGTTCAGTTATGGTGAGGGTTGCTGCAGGTGCAATAACCTGAGTGGTTGTTTCATCTTTGCAGCCGAACCATCCCGGGGTCTTGCAGGTCGTGGTCGAGGTCATGGGAGGTTCAGTTGTGGTGATTGTTGGTACAGATGTAATATCCGATGTGGTTGTTGGATCTTTGCAGCCGAACCAGCCAGGGGTCTTGCAGGTGGAGGTGGAGGTGGAGGTCGACGTTGTCTCGGTAGTCGTGGTTTGGTCTAAGCAGCCCCACCATCCAGGAGTCTTGCAGGTGGATGTCCTGCTAGTCGTAGTGGACGTGGATGTAGAGGTGGCCGAGGTGGTAGTAGTGATTTCAGAACCGTTACTGCGGAAGAATTTCCAGAGTTCACAATCGTAGCATTCCTCTTCAGGCGCACAGGGGGGCACATCGTCGTAACCAGCAAGAACATTGGCAATGACATAGTTTATGCGATGTTTGCTGAGACCAACACGCCAGCCTTTGTCTTCAACAGTGTCATAGACACACATCTGGCCAGTATGGCATGCGGATTCCATGGCATAGCCACCCCAGGTACAAACTGAGCTAACTCCATTGCAAGTTCCCATGTAAACCGGGTCTGCCGTATGTCCGAAATGATACGACCCAGTGTTCCTTCGTGACTGAGGGTAACGTGAGTCATGTCCTGGTGGGCTGGGAAGACCTAAACGAGCTGCTGGGAGTGCTTCCGGAACAGCTTCAAAGGTGACGACTGGTACCCCAAAAGTTAGACCTAGCAAGCTGGACACAGCACCACCTAAAGAATGGCCGGTCAGCCAAACGTTGGCATTTGGGTACATCTCGGTAATGTTAGAGTAAAGGTCGAGTGAGGCGCGATAATATCTGTTCTCATCTAGCATCGCCTCAACGATGCATGTCAGGTTCGCATTGTACAGAGTTGTCTGGCAATCGCAGACTTGCCGCCAGAGGTAAGAACCGCCCTGGCCACAGCAGCAGCTGAAGAATAAATTGTCGTTGATTTTATCATTTGTGGTAGTGCCTTCGCCATCGAACAAGGCCGGTGAGGTTCCCTTGAGGGAAATGACAACAGTGCTATTTGTCTTATCGGCATATACGTGACCACGGAGTCCGTCCCCTTGCCACCCAAAACTTCCGGAGTGGTTGAACCGACCATGAATATCCTGCCAATCGCCAGTCCCAGGTACCTCGATATAGTCATTTGCCGTCATCATTGCTAAAGCAACGACAGTCTTCTTCTCTGTGACATTTGGGCCAGGCAGTGTATCCATAACCCAATCGGACGGCGACAGCGCAACTGCCGAGCCAGAGGATCGCGCAGTCACAAGATGTTCCTCAATGACCGAGAGGCGTCGGTCTGCAAGTCTTTCGATTATGAGGGGTTGTGACGAAGCAACCAGCGGAGTATTCGGTGTGACGACATCGGATTCGATCCCTGCGTCTGAGACGGCCCGAAGACGAGTGTCTGGCGTGATATCAAGCCTGCGGTGGAGATCGGGATCTTGATAAGTTCCTCGGTGGAAAATATGGCGAAGCGTGAATTCGTGGGTGTCTGAGAGGGGAGGCGAGTCGCCCAGTGGGATCTGAGGAGGGAGGAAGGGCGATGATTGTCGGGATCCGAGGTATACGGGCTGATAAGCGGAGATCAGGCCTGGAAGTAGTGTCACCGGCCATAGCAGGTCGGAAAGTCTTGTGTTCCCCCAAAAAGACTTCTTATTATGCCCTCGAAGGCCTTTCATGGCGATACAGTGATGGTCAAAGATGCAGGGATGATGCTGAGAGCTAAGAACGATGGCAACAGGGTCGCTTTAGATAAACGGGTCCATCCTGTAGATAGATAGCAGTAGTCGAGGTGGCCACCGACTGGGCTGGCAAGTGGATACGCGGTCACGTGAATGCTACTAGGACCTCGGCAGTGGCCCGCAAGGTGGAATGCAACAGATGGACAACACAAACAAACACTCCATCTGGAAAGGTATAAACCGCATACAACTTCACATAAACTGTTCCTTCTCCAAAAACATGTTTTTCAATGCCAGGAACCCCTAGGTTACTGGTGGCACCCGCTTTGTACATGACAGGTTGTTGAAGTGTTCAGCTACTGCGGAGAAAAGAGCCTGTGAAGGACTAAACCCGGCTGAGATTATTAGTTACTTAGCGCACCCCAGGAACCCACTGCAGAGTGTGCTGGATTACAATATCCAAGGATCATCCCATACTTATGTTGTTACAGTATTCCATTATGAGGGATGTTTTGACGTCCCACTATAACTAGTCCCCCTAGCTTGCCCACAGAACCGCCCCGACCACGCCATCTTCCACAAGCGTCACATCAATGCTCGTCTCTCTGGCATAACCTCTCATTTTTTGTTTCTCACAACATACCCACCCTTTCCCGATTCGACCACATACTCTTCTATCCTTGAACAAAACCAGAACAAAGCCTAACACCAGCACTGACTTGTCTCCAGCATGGCATCCACTACCTACTTGCTGATGCTATAACTCATCATGTACCTTTTCACCCACAGCCCGACCTAGACTCATCCCCACTTCAACATCGACAGCAATGGCGTTCTTACTTGCTTTCAGTATGTCCTCATCGAACTGTATACGACCCTTCTGGAATGCGACAATGATGGACGACCCTCCAAACTGGAAGATCCCAAGCTCATCACCCTTTTGTATCTGATTCCCCGGTTGCTGATACTGCGGATGAATCCTACTAAACATTAGCACTCTTCAACTGCCAACCATACTCATGAACTGCATACCTCACAGTTCCCACCTGCGAAGCCCCAATAGCCACAAAAAGCACATCCCCAAACTCCTTCGTCTCGATAACCACATAATCTCTCGCATTCCTCGTCAAGATGTCCACCTGACTCTGCAACGCTATCGGATCCACCTCGTAATAGTCTCCCGGCATGCTTCGAAACTGCTTAATAGTCCCCGAAACCGGACTATGATACCGATGATAATCCTGCGGCGACAACCGAAAACTCGCAACCGGGCCGTCCGCGAACTTCGGCCCCAATTGCTTATCCATTACCAGATTTGTAATAGAAAAATCATTCCCTTTGATCCAGATTTTCTTGCTCTCGGCTACGGCTTCGTAAGCGACGACTCGCGAGTCGGCAACTATCACTGCAGCTGTGGGGTCGTCTTTACGGTAGATGGGGCGCGAGCCAGGCTTGTGGGCACGTACGAAGAAGTCTTCGAATGTCGCGTAGGCTGTTATGTCGGAAGGGGTGAAATCGTTCATATTGATGCGGTAGAAGTCAACAAAGGCCTTGATGCGATTCCGAGATGCAGGGCTGGCTTCTTCTTTGCCTGTTGGGGTCAACACTGAGTCTGGGGAAAAAGAGAAATATAGAAAGGGAAGTGATTATGCTACCTTCCTCAATGGCTGCATGGTGCAGGTATAACCGCATCAGATGGGTGGTATCAAGCCACTCTGTCAACGGGTTGAACAAGAGAAGCAGCTTGAGCTTCTTCCATAGCGGCTGCTGTTCCCGCATGTGTTTACCAGTCTGTCTCCTGTAAGTACGACGCAAGTATAGAGCGATCGGGGAGGATATTACCTTGCGCTCTATGGTAATCCATCCAACCTCTCTGTTTTGGACCTGAGATCCGTTAATTACTGTGGTATGCGACATGGGATATGGTTTACCATCTTGATCGAAGACAGCAGGTAGTCTGCTATCCAGTGCAAAACTGTAATAATAAACATCCTGGCTACTGTTATGTTTTCAATGCTTGTGAATCGCAAGCTCTTTTCTTTTCCTTCGCGATAGAAGTGTGATCAAAACTGTCGCGATGCAACGGCGATGATGTCAGCATGACGGCTTTCCGATAGCTACCCAAAAGTCATCCTCCACATCCTATGCATGAAGCAGTGATCATAGACTAAAACAACACCATGTTAGACTACTGTACTATAAAGTGTTAGTGCCGGTATACCATAACTATCTAGATATATTCTTCAGTAGTAATACAACCCCCCCCGGGTCACAACCTCCCCTCTCGCCCGGAATGTAAGAGGTAGTAGAAAATAATTGGTCATTGTTCGGGTATTCTCGGTTTTCTTGAAATATAGAAGAACTTGGTAGTATCATAGGATTGAATTGCCTGTTTTAAACGTTGAAAGAAGGTTGAGCAGGCCTTCCATCCGTAGATTTCGAAATACAGTTGAGGAATAAAGGGCACGTTAAACTATTTGAGGTTTAACACTGACATCTGTCAGTTACTCTCTCATACTGTGACTTACTATCGTTGCTCTTCTTACTGGCTGTGATCTGCAAGTTTTAGCTAGTACTAGTAGTGATACATGCTATCGTGCTTGCGCATGTTTACTAGTAAGTTAATCATGTATTGTATAAAGACGAATCAATATAGTTAGTGTCCCCTTGCTCTTACTGCATCTAATTTGGAAATCGAAGAGTGTGTTTTCCAAGCTATCTCTATATTAATTCACAGCTTCCTTTGATAAGTAATAAATAGCTTCCACAAATCCAAGCTGTGAAAGTCGTCAGCCAATTATATTGGCAATTTGACTTAAATTCCTAATCTGGAAGGGTACGCGATAACACTCGATAAGCCAGCGACTACAAACAAACGAGACAAACAGACAGCATCCCGTGACCCAGAGAGACAACTCACATTCACACGAACCATTCATACAACCTTACATAGCAGGGCTCCGTCAAGTCAAAGAATATGAATGTGAATATGAGTTGATTTCAACCCATACAGTTATATCAAATGAAACCATTATTTCAATCCTCCCGCTAACAGCAAACTCTGCCCCGTCATATACCCCGTCCCCACTAACATAGTGACAACATTAGCAACCTCCTCCGGCAATCCCAGCCTCCCCAGGGGTATCGTGCTTGCCACCTCCGGAATTGCCTCGGCATTAGGAATCATTCCCGTATCTCCAATCATCGCCGGCGCAACATCATTGACACTAATATTGTACTCTGCTAACCTCGTTGCCAAGTTCTTCATCATGCCCGTCAACCCTGCCTTCGATGCCGCATAATGACACCCATTAATGCCGCCTCCATACCCCGCAATCGACGACATGAAGATAATCCGCCCCCAGCGCTGCGCCTTCATGTGCTCGACTACCCCTTTGACGAGCAGGAAGGAGGCCCGCAGATTCACGGTCAGAGTGTAGTCAAATTCCTCTGTCGTGATGTCCCATACTTGCGGGACGCGTTTGCCGTACCCGGCATTGGAGATGAGGATGTCTGGGGTGCGGTTGCTGTGTTGGGCTTGGATCTCGGTGAAAAGGGTAGTTATTTGGCCGGGGGAGGAGACGTCGACTTGATGGATTGTGATGAGGAGGGTGGGGTGTTGGGTTTGGAGTTCTTGTTGAAGGGTGGTTATGGTTGTGGGATTGGATGAGTAGGTGAGGGCTAGGTGCACATCTTTGGCGGCTAGTTGACGGGCGCAGGCGGCACCGATTCTATAGTCATCGTTTGTTAATCATGGATGTGTTGGTTTCAATTGTGGTATGGATGAGAGTGGAAGAGAGTTTACCCTCCTGAGGCGCCGGTGATGAGGGCCAATCGGCCACCGATGTCATTTAGCTGGTCCATGGTGAGTTTGGTGATGAGACTTGAGGATGGGAAAGATGTAACTGCTCAAGTATTAGTATTGGGGTTTCTGGGAAAGGATGGTAGATATAGTAGAACTGCTTGCTCCTAAAGTCTTTCCCCGCGGTCGGCGCAATTCCGGTCCCAACCCCGCGA
>NT_166520.1:553669-567857 GCF_000002855.4 Aspergillus niger
TGTAGTCCCTGGAAGTTGATTCGGTATTATGATTCGAATGAAATCAAAACACTTGAGTATGATATTATCGTATATTACATACCTCACTAGGCACCGATCTAAAACCCTCACACAACAACACCAAGATAAAAGTCATCAAACAACTGCACACAATCCTCTCTATACATCCTCCTCCTCCTTCATCCTCTCCGCTTGCCTTCCAACCAACCTGACATACCCAGCATCATATGCCCCCCTAATAGTCGCCCACCCCAGAGAATAATACAACAACCCCAACAGCGCAATAGCATACCCCACCATCTGAAGCGGAGTGATCTGCGTGCCCCAGATCACCACAGAACAGACAATCAACAGGATGTTCTTCGGCACACTAACCAGTGTCATGGTCAAACCGGATGTCTTTCCGATCTATACATATTCATACTCATTAGCATCCACGCACATTCACCACCTGACCACCAACCAGAAAGGAAGGAAATATACATACCAAAACAAAAATCGACACATTCAACATGAACCCCACCGTAGCGTTCGCAACCAAAACCCCGACCCCAGTCTCCCCAATCACACTCCAACTGAACCCGCGCAGCTCAGTATAAAACGCAATCATGAAGTTGGTGAAGGCGCACACCGGTGCAGAATAGTACAAAGTCACAAGGGGGTCCATTTTCTGGCCCTCGTCTGACAGCAGGATCTGGATCATGACAAGACGGTTGGCGTCGAAGACAAGACTGGCGAGTTGGTAGGTGACGCCGAGCCAGGAGAATTGGACTTCGCCGGCGACAGCGAGGGCGACACTGAAGGCGATGAGGAGGATGTTGAGGAAGGATTCGAGCGAGGGGGTTTTGACGTGCCAGGCCCAGCTGGTGAGGAGGGTCACTATTGGGCCGCATGCCTGTTTTGCTTTCCTTAGTATTTGAATTGTATATTGGGGGTTGAAGAATAGTGAATGGTGGGGGTGGGCTTACTTTGAGCATCTGGATAAAGGAAACATTCAAGTAGAGGTAGACGATGTTGCTGCAGACGAGACTACCGCTGTAGAGAATGCCGATGGGAATGATCATGCGGACGTAGGTTCGGCCGTCCATGCGGATTTTCTTGCGACCATCGAGCATGGTGGTGGTTCGGGCAAGAAGTTGAGTGGCTAGGGTTGCGAAGACGAGATGCCATGTTGTTAGGATGATTGCTGCGGAGATGTGTCGGTGATTAGACTGTATTGATGGAATCGTTCACCTAATAGAGAGAGACTCACGGTACCCTGGGATACGTTAGTAGGAAGTTCATGCCCATAATGAGTACAGTGAAGTAGAGAGATTCACGTACGGAATTCAGTAGATTCAATAACCCATTTATTGAATAAAATGGTCAGATTCGACCAAAACACCCACGATCTACATCCAATGGTTAACGCTGGTTATTCTGGCTGACTGGTGACTACATACAGAATGCCCAGGGTAACAGGCCATACTGAAGCCTCCTTGGCCGGAAGATCCAGAATCGTCATTGTGAGGGACTCTCACGGGCCTTCTAGTTGACACAAAGTAATACGAGTAAACAGGGTCTCCAAAATGAGCTCGTAGTGGCCATTGGGGGCATTTCACTCCGTCAAAAGAACCATCTCACGGCTAAACCAGGATATATCTAGTACTAGTAGTAGTAGTAGATAGCGCTACTTTCCTTCTGCTAGGTACAGGCCTATTTCCATGGCACTGGCAACCACTGCAACCCCGGGAAAGTCTGGACCAAAAAATCAGGGTCTGGGGCTAAACGAAGGAGAGAGTGTGACCCTGGGACGTTTGCGGGTTTTGATGGGGTCCGTCCGTGGGAGGGAAGCTTGAGTGTAACCCTGTTCTGCATGGTCCATTCATTGCAACTGCACAGCTGCATCAGTCAAGCTTCAGCTGGTCCGTAGGCGGCCATTTAAAAGCTGCTTTGATTGGTCAGGGTGTACCAGGGGTCTGGCATGATGGGGATCTGATTGGTCTCCAGTGTCTTTGGGGGCGTTTTTGTAGCAGATCCACTGGCGGCTACTTACGAGGGACTAGACTAGGTTGTCGCGCGCGCATCCCATTTGCTACCTATCCGAGACCAAGAAAAACTCGGACGGCCTTGGGTAGATCAGGGGCCGGGTAGCAACCCGACTCTCTACACAGACGTTGTGGGTTTATTGGCTAACACTCGGGTTCAGGGACATGGTTTGGTGAATTTCGGAACGGAAGCTCCGGGGTGATCGTCGGAAAGGGTTTTAGTGTGAGACAGGGGCTGATGAATGACCGTAAGCTGAGCTGATTAATGATCTCTTCGGTCATGCTTACGTCGTTTGAGCTAGACTGTCCAACTACACCGAGCACTAGTAGGGATGGGGGAAATTGGATGAGCAAATAGCCAGGTGTTTGGTGGCAAACCTTGAAGGGGCAATCCAGCTACCCACCGGAAGCTCGAAAGAAGTTCAAACTGTATTGTGTAAAGTACTACTACTTACTAGTCGGGTAGGGCTGACGCTTGCGGACATCGGACCCATTGACCAATCAGAGCACGGAAACGGATGACAGTTCCGCTTTGGGGACGAACATCTTTGAGCAGATTTGATGAGTCACCCCTTCAGTCTTTGATTATGTTCACCGTCGAGACAGTGGCTTATAGTCTTCAAGTTGGAACTAGCATATCTCTCAGTGAAGAGTCCTGGTTTTGTATGACAATCAATCAGTAGAAGTGCCCAATACATGGCGTGGACTAGCTATATAATGGCCGTTATCTTCACCCAGATCCACACATTCCGATCAGCAGAACCATAAAAGCTTGAACCATCATTTAATCAAGAGAACTATCAATCTAGAATGATCAACCCACCACAGCAATCAATCTATTGTCCAGAAACCAGCATAACGAATTTACCTGACATCCATGCTTCCTCACCACGAATGCGTACAATATGTAATGAAATAACTCGGCCACTCATCCACATCAATCCACCGCTTACACTCATCCGGATTGAAGTCCGGGTTTCCCCATGCTGCCAGACATGCCGGATGCTTATCATCCGCCCAGCTATACGGATAGATCTGCTGTCGCGGTAGCACCACCATCTTATCAACTTTTGCCCCAACCTCTTCCTCACTGCCCTCCGGTCCACAGTACAAATCCCACGCAGGTGACCACCGCCGCACCGTTCGACACACATGCGTCCGCACAGAGCTATCCTTAAAGTCCTCGTAATACTTGTGTAGCATAGTACCGAGTGCCCCAGGCCCTGTGAGTGACTCGACAGATCCATCGCCATTCCCGTTGGGGTTCTCAATCACGTGGATCACAGGCAGGAGCCAAAAAGGGTGACCGGGGGGTGATGCCATCCAGCCATTCGGGACGGCGGCGGGGCCATCCAGTCCTTCTTTGTGTGCCATGTGGCCGACAAATCCGCGCTGCGTGCAGTCATGGTCGATCTTGCGCGGCCCTGAGGAGAGGATCTGATTGTGCCTGGCGAGGGTGGTAAAATGGCTGGTGAAGAGGGGCTCAACGGGTCGGAGAGCTTCTGTGTCGACGTCGGCGTACATTCTGTAGATCATTGTTGTCAGCTAACGCGAGGGTTATAGTTGCGGTGGTGACCTACCCTCCGAATAGATACATGTAGAGGTTGCGCACCACATCTGCTCGATGGATCTCCTTGGGGAGACGATTGTAATCCGTCAGGAACCAAGGGAAGTACTGTTCGACGAGCATCCGATTCGTCTCGTCATCCCAGAGTACATACTCCCAATCTGCATTTTGAGAGCGCATTGTCCGTACCCAGGTTTGGGCATCGTCGCTCATATTGCTACCGGCAGGAAACCACGTCTGATGGATAAGCTTAGGGATGGTGGTAAGGTCTTGAGAGAGCGGACGGGCGAGAAGGTCTCGTGCTGAAAGGGTGCGAGCATAGTGGTCTTTGAAGGGTGTCTCATAGTTCGTTGGGAGAACATCAAGATGGAAGAGGTAGGACAGGAGAAGAACAATGGCAAGAGCGAACGAGAGCTGAAATCGACGCCGGTTAAAATGGGATGTGAGCCATTGGAGGCAGGATCCTCGAGAAGATGATTGAAGTATCATCAGGGCGTTTTGGTAATGATTCTGAATAGTTGGGTAGTGGCCGGTCGAAAATGTAGTCTGGGGGTTGGTATAGTAGAGACCACCATGAAGATGTTCTCGCTTTTTCCCAGGTGGATTTTTGGACCAGGGTCAGGTAATATGGGACATGGTCCCATGTACAATGGCAGGGTGGGAATTAGTGGATCAACATTTTTCGTATTCAGTGATGGAGTCAAGCCGGACATGTCTTACTTGGTCCAGGTACTTCAGGGTCACATCCACTGGTGCTCCATTGCCGAAAACGTTCATCACACGAACACGATCCATTCGCACCTGCTGATCGACGGGGCAGGTGGCTTCTTTGAAAAATCAAAGAAATTGGGAAATCATCACGAGCGACCGGCAGAATGGGTAAGGAATTCAGCGAGCCATATTCTCCTTCTGATAGTTTCGATTGAGCATAAGGCTCGATCGATACTCTTATGAGACGCTGGAATTGGATTCTACTTGAGACTTAACACTTATTTCATCTTCTAAGCACGCTTTCATCCAAGTTTGTCTAAGTTATTGCAAGTAGAATGGTTTAATGCCACATTTTTTGTGAATAACGAAGAAGAATACAAAAAATTCAAGCACGAGCATATGTACCCCAATCCCACTCCCACTCTGATATTACCCATTTATTGCCTGCCAAATACACATTCAGATCTCATATCCATCATGATTGATGCCTTAGAATTATCTTCATGTACCTACAGAACGTCAGTCATATCAGAATCAACCATAAAGACAAGGTAACTCACAAGCTCATCCCCGTCAAAGCCATCAAAATACCCGCGACACTCTGCCGCAGAATCTCATGGTCACTCAGCACCCATCCCAACCCTACAATGACGCAGGTCTTGAGCTGTCCGATCACCGTGCTCGTAACCGGCCCGGCAGCATCAATAATATAGAACTGAGATAGGTTCACCAGACAAGCGAATATTCCACTCTGCAAAGCATACATCAGCCACTTTTCTATCTTAATCGATTGTCAGACAAAAAGCACATAAAAGTCAGCTTACCGCAAGTATCGAAGTCCACAACGACCCAGGGACAGCCGCAACCTCCGGAAACGTCTCCATCCATGGAACAACACACAATAGGACAGCAGCACTGACAGGGGCCTGATTAAGTAGAAGCTGCATACTGCTCATCTCCAGCTTCTTATGATACCGGCCCACCAGGACCGTGTACAGTGCACTAGCGCACACACCAGACAAAGCGAAGAAAATACCCTCTGGTGTCGTGGTATCGTTGCCTTTCGCGGACGGGAGCGAATCAAAGTAGGAGACAATTCCAACTCCCGTGCACAGTAGGACCAGGGGAAGGAACGCCGCTCTGGGGATGCTGGACTGGAACAGCGCAAAATTCAACAACGCCGTAGCAGGCGTAAGGAGCAACCGCGCCAGCTGGTGAAAGATCACCGACGAATAAGCCAGTGCCAGGTTCTGAAAGATGACCTGGATGCACATAGCCGCGACGAGGTGGAGGATGCGGTAGGGCGATACGTGCTTGGGTTCGAACCAGCCGCAGCATGGCCGCGATGCCAGCCATAGTGTGAGCCCGGTGATGGTGAAATGATAGGCGGCGAAGGATACTTGCGAGTTGCGGAAAGATGCATTGGAGAGGATGGATTTGTTGGTGAATACCTGCGTGTTTGTCAGTGACTATTATTCATGTTCAAGTTCAGCATGATAGGAACATACGATGGCAACAGTCGCAACAATATTGATTGTCATCCATACAAGAAGTCGAACACTCCCTATCTGCTTTTCCGGCTCCTCAGACAACACTTCAGGTCTCTTTTCGTCCTCGTACGAATAGTATCCCAACTCAAGCTTCACATCGTCCGATGGTGGTGGTGGTGGGCTTGCAGGAGTGCAAGTCACTGAAGTCAATAGACCCTTGCACTCATCATCCCGCAGATTCGATCCTGCAACAACCATGATGATAACCCAGGATAGTATACTTCGATTGATTCAGTGTATTGTGTTGCTTGCTAGAGGGCTGAGGCTCTGCAACAAACATAGCATAACATCCCCGGGCCCTAGAAGGTATGTATGCACCAGAAATCTCTATTTCAAGGAAAGGAACTCTACCACCACTCACTCCACTTTTCTCCCAATGACATATAACTTGGTTGGGTGGCGCTACAGGTCATGTCCAACAGGTTTACTCAATACATGATGTGTAGAGTGACCCAGAGGTTGTGGTACTAGAGGGAGAAACGCATTGAAACATCATGAGGCTCCACGACCCGGACTTGCGAGAGTGTGCTCTACCGTTTCAAAGGGCACATGATTGAAAAAGAAACCGGTCCAAAGGGACCCTCAATGTTACACTTTATAGTTACTTCTCGCACTCGTGATGTGCGCCAGGGGGGCGGGGAACCTGAATCGAGGCCGGAAACGGAAGTAAGATAGGGATGGTTGCGGGCGCTGGAATGTGGGTTCATACGGCTCCTGTAAACCTTGACAGAGGGGGGCCGGTTCCTGTTTCCGTCAGGGACTAGACTTCCTATGCTTAGGTTGTATATTCCGCGGAAATTGGGATCGGGTTTCTCTGTTCACTTGGTTGGGTCCTTGTGGTGGGAAGAAAGAGATCGGTTTGTTGTACGGGCCAGGTTCCATGGACTGCGCAGCAAGAGCGATCTGGCCCAGGCTCTTCTTATCATTTGGAAACATGAAAGCCACAGCTAAGGGTTAAACAAGGGACCGTACATTCTTGGATATAATTAATATAAGTCACACTAGCAAATATGTACCAACAAGTTCAAGAAACTAGATAACCCCTGGGGTACTCGAACTCCTTCCAATTCAACACGCGCCGCGACCAAGGAAAACCCTCATCATACTGCGCATATACGGTATCCCTACCAGCCACCAGTCGATGAATATTCAATCGGGTGCTGTACATGAGATTCCAGGCCTGTGCCTCGTGCCATTCGTCGCTGCCTTCACGGATGTCCGAATCCTTCGAAGCAAGACCGGCCGCCTTGTACGTCCCGATAATGTTGGGAAACGGCGCATAACACTCAATCTGCGAACGGCCATCCTTACCACCACACATATCAGCCATGGAGTTATCCACTGCAGCCACGAGTCGGTCGACCGCTAAGGCTGCTAGGATTCTCTCCGCGCCTCGCTTTGTCACCGCGTACCCATAGGTGCAGCAGCCCATATCGGCCCGATAAATGAAACGAGTCGATGTCTCAGGGTAATTCTCTTTCCATGAGTCGAGGGGGCCGCCCCATGTACCACGGTGATCAACACTGGGGGCAGTTGGGTCATGTGGGATGGCATAGAATTGAGTCTCGTTGGGAGCGGCAGATGAAGCGCATCCTCCCACCCAGAGGATGTCCCAGTTGGTGCCGTAGGGAGCGCTCTTGGTCGTATTAGCATTTCTGGTTAACGCGCGCACGCCTCGGGCAAATTCGCGGAGTTGCTGCCTAATGTTAACGTCCCAGTCTGCGTCGTCTTCAAGGATAAGCGCAGTCGAGTAGGAGTTTTGGACCATACTATATCGTGAGAATGTCAGCTTATATCAGTAGGGTTGCCGCATTGACAAAGGAGCAGACTGACTTGCTCAAAGCGTTCATATGAGCGCGCCAGCATCCAATCTCGGATGGTGCTAATAAGTTATCCTAAAACCGGTGTTACTTAGGCGCAAAGTCCTAGGCACAAAGCAGCATACGTTGAGCAGAGCCTTCTCGCTCATGTCCTCTGGATGTACCCCATCTATCCATTCAACCCGAAACCCGGCTATTGACGCAGCGAGGTTAAGGAAATCGCGCTTATCGGTTCGTTCTTTCAGCCCAATGGCATATATGTGTTCAAACTGTCGAAGACTATTAGCAGAACGTAACGGGCATCATCGAAAAATATGAATAAGAACAAACCCCAAGCGTCTCATTCTGAATATGCTCCAGCGCCCGATCCTCAAGCGTGGACCGCGCGATTCTCACCCAGTCCTGTTTCCAATACTTTCCCCCAGTGCCACTGAATAGAAGTGTGAGAATAATATAACTGGCGAATGCAGCGACAATGTATTTCGTAAACCTAGATTTCCCCCGAATCATGCTGAGAACTGGCACCAGTGGAAGATGGTCTATCAAGTGAAAGGAGACATTGAAGAAGGTGAACTATCTTGCATATCGCAAATTGATCACTTCTTGAGTCTTCTTGTGAACTTACTTGGTAATTATGGGTCACTATTTTGGGAATATAAGGTCTAACCTTAAGGAAGCAAAGCTGGACGTTTTGGGTTGTATCCACATTCTTTGTTCAGGAACGGCAGGTTGGTAGAAGCATCTTTCCCGAAAACGGGCATCGCCACTCCGGCATGGATACGAAGTAGTGGAGTTTTGAGGTGACCCGCAGCTAAGAAAGACTTTCTTCGAGGTTATGAACAAGGGACTGGTAGTGGCATTTATGCTTACTAGAGAGCGTGCTAGAATTGCGCGATCTGAACCGAAGGCAACCTTATTCGGAAGCTGCTCTTCACACATAAGATAGGCTGGCCATACTGAAACCACCACTTCCAAATTATTTCCTATACGTATCTTACTTCTCTTGGCCTTATATATATCCCTTTTTGAAAAGCTAGCCATTCAGGTAAAGGAATCTGTTATTCGCTTCGATCTCGGTAGTCCGAACTATGGGAATTGGGGTTCAGCCTTCTCTCCCTTACGTTAGAAATCATAGCCAAGTACCGCCAATACAATCGAGTGTCCAACTGCTTTCAAAACAGTAGCAGCAGTAGTAATAGACATGAATTCCTGCATGCTATTTGGGCGCATCTTAAATCTACGATCCCATCTACGCCTTTATCTTCGGCTGACGGATCATACAATACAGCTGTGCTCATTAGCCCACCCACACGGCGACATAAGAAACCTAACGTAGCTCACGTCTCACATACCTTGCATTTATCCTTGCCGTCCACACACTCAATCTCGCTGACCATCTCAAATCCCAACTTTTCATAGATCATCAGGTTCGGGAACCCCTTCGAACTTTCTAGGTAGCAAGGCATTCCCTCTCGATCAGCCTGTTGACTGACTACTTCAACCAATTTCCGTCCCAGACCCATTCCTCGCATCGAGGAGTCGACTGCGATCACATTGCAGAAGTAGTAGCCGCGGGGATCAGTCCAAACTCGGTCGTGAGTCTCCTGTTGCCGGGCTTTCCAGAGCCAGTAACGACGGACGTTAAGCCCCCCACGGCCACCGAACCGGATGTTGTTGTACAGCTGGCGGAAGGAGAGGATCCAGTCTTGCGCCCAGACGGACCAGGGGACAGGTTCGGACGGGGGTTGCGGGCTGTACCACCAGCAGACTCCAACGACGGGGGAGTCGGTGGGAATCTTATCGCTGGGGGTGTTGGTAGTGTATTTGGCCACGAAAATGGGCTCGTTGCAGGAAAGGCCGTAGAGGAAGTGTGCGGCGAGAGAGGCGGCGTTGCGGTGGATGTTGAACTGTTCATGACTTTGTTTAGTCTTGTTTATATGGTAGGGCTGAAACTAACAGAGCAGAGTAGGGAGCGGGACTCTACATGTAGAACTCTAGCTCAGACCGTACATCATTCGAGGAACCTGGTGTCACCAACCGAGATTGGAAGGCACTCGAACGGAGGGCTACTTACCCCAGATTTATTGTTGAATACCCAATGAAAATACGGGTCGTCGGCGAATGCTTTCTGGATGCATGCTACGGCCGAGGGGATGTCCTCCTTTGTGAGGGGAAGGATCTCGATGGCCATATTGGGTTTGTTTGTTTGCTTTTTCTCGTAATATGGATTGGGCTTGGATTGGATAAGATATTGAGTTTATGATGTATAATTCAGGAAACGTGTTCTGATAAGTGCATTCAATTCCTACTGGCTCTGCGAATAGGTTGCGAAAGGGCAATAGTATATGCGTGAGAATGACGACGGAGGGGATAAAGAGAGAGCGCCATCTATTGATGGGAGCCGAGATAGACGGACAGGTCGACAAGGGGATGCGCGGGTGAGTCGCGAGGACACCGACCAGATGGGGTCTTTGATGAAATGGCAATTAAGTCTGATTGATGGTGAAGAAGAAGGTGAAAGACGGACTGTGAGAGGGTATATTTATCTGGATTTCCTCTCCTTCATGCTGCCGCCCTCCCTTCGTTCCCAAATAGGCAAGTCCTACACCGACCCCGTGACAGCTCACGCTAACTTGCTTTGGTAGTTCGATGCGGCGCTGCCCGGCTCTGTTCTCCCCCTTCCCCACCAATCACATCTCCAAGATCGCCCACCATCGACGATCGCCAAGCCACTAGACGCGATTCGGCAGGTTGTGCCGGAGGATCAGCTGGCCGGCAGGGCTTATCGTATCATGGGGATAGCTTCATGGGGAAGCTGCCATCTGCCGACCCTACTGTAGCCGAGTGATGAGTTACAGCCGAGTACCTATAAACCTTATACTGGGTTATGAAAGGATACCTTGGGGAGATAAGACTATCAGATCTGACCCATCTTACGATAGCTGGGATATGGGTTATATCGATTGAAAGATAGCCACGTTTATATAATATAGAGCAGTTCTTGTTACACTATGGCAGAGAACGTATGCTGTTGGGTTCGTGAACAATCGTTTACGTGAATAGTCCTATGTACAAGCCGGATATGGTGAATTTTCACCTATAGTCTCATTTTGCTCCTGGTGAAGGTACCTTCTTTGCATTCTCTCTTTTTTCTTTTGCTCTTTATTTTAGCCTTCTAGAGAAATAAAAAAAACATTTCTATGACTAGTAAAACATCGAGGATTGAGCATAACAAGACTCAGTTATCTTCTGGGCTGATGACACTCAACATCTAGATACCCAAGGCGAGGGCCGGCCGGCCCACTTCCACTAGCGGGGACTATCCCCACCTGTCTACACTATTGCCGTACTTCGGTTACTGCAGTGGGCACCTTTCTCTCTGAGAGGCAAAGTCTCTCTCTTGACCTAACCGGCAATTGGATCAGTTCCGGTCAACCACATCGAATGAATTATACCTGTCAGGCCAAGTTGCCCCACCATCCAGGAGCATTGCAGGTGGATGTTCGGAGTAGATGTGGAGGTAGAGGTGGCTGAGGTGTTAGATTCAGAGCCAAGCACTTAGTGATTTTGGTATTTGAATGTCAGAACAGCTCGAAACATCTACAGAATACATGATCACACCTGCTATACTACATAAAGATCCTTAAGGCCTTAGATAAGATACCCTGGGACGCGGGAATCATCATCGATTTATTATTCAGTAGTAACAGCATGTAGCCACTTGTCAAGCATAATAATCCTGACACCACTATGATCAACTATCTACTTGGCGCGGGTCCGACGTTTTTTGTTGGTAGCGGTCCTGTCCGTGATGTCTTCATGCCCATCCTTTGTAGTTCGTCCTCCATGACGCCCTCGTTTGGTGCGCGCCTCCTTCCTTGTTGACGTTACTGGACTCTCCAAGGAATTATCTGCGGCTGGATCAACCAAGTAACCATCTACGCCAGTTGAATCCGGCTGTTCCACAGATGCAGCTTGCTGCCGGAGTCGACTAAATGCTTTCTCCATTCTTGTCTGGCCACCACTGCGAACACGTGGTGCAAAGGCACCCGCTCCTTGTGGACCGCTGAAGAAACTAGTAATATTCGATTGTGTGCCCTCCTGATCTCTGCGGTTCATGTCGCGAATTACGGGCACCAGGACCTCATCAGTGCGTTCTTGACTCCAGCCGATTGTTGACATAAGGAAGTCCCGCAGGCCATGTAAGTCGGGTACTCCCCACTGGAAGGGAGACGGGTCCGAGTCCACCTCTGGTTCCAGGTACGCGGCATCGACTCGGGGATCGGGGAAAGATGGTGGTAGGAAGATTTTAGTCGCATGCTTTTTGAACTTCTTGTAGAATGTTGCATGGCTATCGTTGCCCATGTTGAGTCCTGTTTGCACCTGAGTCCACCAATCACGGAAGTCTTCCAGGGTCCCGAATTCAGTGAGGATCTCTAGAGCAGTTACAGGCCCGATGCCGGGGATGCCCTCTGTGTAGTCGCTTCCTAATAGATGGGCAAGCCTGATGAGTTTGGTACGAAACAAAGAGTACTCTTTCTCCAGGTCGGTTGTGAGGTAGCATTCGACAAACTTGCTTTGGTTGAACATGTTTTTGTAAACGCGTGTTCCTCCGAATAAAAACACATCACTATCATCGGTGATGATACCATCAACAAGGCCGAGTGACACCAGTTCTGCACACTGGGCTTCAGCTTCCATAGGGGCCGTGATGTATGGAAGACCGAATAGCCTCAGCAACTGCTGGCATTCAGTAATCATGACTTGTGACACTTCGTCTGCATCTCTGCGGTCCTTCTTTTGCTGAGATCGCAATTGTCTCAGTTCTTGCTCGTAGTCAAATGGAAGTTCTGTGTGAGAAGTAGAGTTTAGTGTCGCTGCAAAGCGTACATGCTCTTCCCCTTCAGCCGCAAGCTGTTCGAGTAATTGCTCGTCTTCAGGATCTGAGAAAATTTCCTCATCATAATATTCCTCCACTTGATCTGATTGATCTAGTGCAATGGGTTCCGCGGGTACATTGTCGGGCTGCAAGACAACATCCTCGAACTCAGGCGAAGGCGACTTTTCGATATGCCTCAAATCTGGTTTATCATCAAAGGAGGTGTGTTTCGTCATAGAATGATTAGACGCATCCACTGGGACACTATCTCCCATGTGTGCCTCCAAAGCTTCGGCGTCCTTTGTCTCAGTAGCTTGTGCTTCGACAGGAGTTATTTCTGGTCTATTCTCGCGCTTGATTTGAACCTCTTGACTAACAACGTTCAGTTGAGGAGTTGGGTCCTCCAAGTCAATGAATGGCTTTGAGCCTTTTGAAGACTCTAAATTATGATCCTCCGTCGCGTCTTCATCGCCAACGATGAACACATGATCTGGTATGTTCTGCTCAGTAGGCGGCTTCGCCACTGGACGAAGATCAACCTCATCACTAACAAATTCAACATTTTTGACAGTTTGCGATGGCCCTGAGAACCACGGCGGCAGTGGCTGGTTATCCTTCGTCTTACTTGGTTCTTTGTCGGATGTTTTGGCGCCAGCGTCTTGTTCGGGTATTTGAGCACGATTGAGTGACTTTCCAGTTTTGAGCGGTTTAAGTGACTCAAAGGGTAGCGGACCATCGAAGGGATTATCTGCCACTTTGGACGGTGCTTTCTTTATTCTCTTAGACTGTGCTAAGGCGGCGACAAAGTCCATTCCTTCGTCATCACTATGATCCGTAACGTTTGCCGGGGCCTCATCGATAGTTGGAAGAGACATATGGTTCTGGTTAAGCTGAATTTCAGGTAGATCATCATTATTGATATCCCCTCCAGGTTCGAGTGACATCGCGATCGCTCGTTGAAGCGTTTCGTCATCATCATCTCCACTAATATCGAACAAAGTATCTGCAGTATGGCGGTTATGCTTCGATAGGAATTCATCCTGACCACCTTCCACGAAAAGGGAGTCTTCGTTGGCTGCCTGCAGCTCGGGGCCTCTCGTATTCAAGCTATCACGCATCTGATTCCTGTTTGGCTCATCGAAACCCCCTTTCTGGAGAAAAGGCAGCTTAGGGAGTCGGTTGAATCCTTCAATAGGTACATCTTCAAATCCTCCGTCATCGTCATTCGAATCATCCTCTTTATCTGGGAATATCAGCTGCTGACCATATTGGTCAGCATCGATAGGTTTATCTTCTTGACCTTCCTTATTTCCCACAACACCCAAAACCCAGCCACCTTCGATGGTATCGTCCTTCACTAAGACATACTCCTTCCCGCGTTCTCCGGCAATACGTTGTCCTGATTTGTACAGAGCATCTTCACCGTTCATGCCGTTAATATTCATCAGGCGCTGCGTTAAGTCATTGCGCTCCTTTACACGCTCGATTTGAAACTTCGAGAATGCCATTCTATCAGGAAACATGCTGTCTAGTTGCTCCTTTGAGTACCCCATCCGGAGACGGCTTCGGAGCCTGGCCGCATTGAGAATGTTGTACCGGTCCGTCGCCGGGAGACTGACGAAGAATGGGCTATC
>NT_166520.1:567957-632957 GCF_000002855.4 Aspergillus niger
GGACATGATACGAGGGTCATTGGGGGCCCCCATCTCTTCAAGACTGGTTTGTAACTCCGGCAGATGGTAGGCGTCCTTCTTCTTGAACGAGCGCGTCTGCTGCTTTTCCTGTTCGGTTATGAAAGCATCACCAACATAAACTGGGTTGTCTGGCACCTCCTCTTCATTTTCCGTTCTCCCCCTCCGGCGGGTAGCCGCCTCTTCCTCAGCAGACCTTTGCAGCTGCACAGCCAGCAGCTTTCCAGCGGTCCGCACGGCATCTTCTCGCCGACCCTCGCGCCGTTTCTTCCGGTTTGCTATAGTTTGGCGCTTGAGTACTGGAGCGCCACCGTCAAACACGAAGACCGGCTGAATACCAAAGTAGAGGAGCTTGCATATGCGCCGAAAGAAGCCCACGATATGAGAGTTCCGGAGGGCATTGCCTTCTTTGTCG
Organism: Aspergillus niger; assembly: GCF_000002855.4. Taxonomy (NCBI): domain Eukaryota; kingdom Fungi; phylum Ascomycota; class Eurotiomycetes; order Eurotiales; family Aspergillaceae; genus Aspergillus; species Aspergillus niger. Next base: position 568,391 of record NT_166520.1, read on the forward strand.
CGTACCGCCTTCAAAAATTGATATATCCATATCGATGCGTCAACAGCCAGGCGCTTTTTGTTGAGAGTTTCTAATTTGATGGGCCGTGCACAAGGATGTACGACCGTCCAGAGCCCCTGGACACCCATGCTGCTCTAGCAGTCCCAGACTTATGGGCTATGACAGCCGTGCCCAAGTGCCGACTGTTTACACGTCATAGACAGTTATATGAGATGAAACGTATTAGGCGATCATTTAGACGATTCAGACGAGCAATCTCACGCCCTATAGACGACGCGGATCAACTGTGGTCGGGAGGCGCTGATGAGGTCATCGGACACGTCGGAACGCGGGAGACTGTCTTGGATCAAATCACGTGATGCATGTGACATGCGAAGCTACGCCGATCTCATGAGATGGATGGTCGAAAAGAAAGACAAGAACTAGGGAAAGATACTGGGTTTGGACCTACGCATACTAAGCCGATACAAGCAACGAGAACAACAACGCCCCTTGACATGCCTATAAGGCTAGCTTCTTCAATGCCATGGTGACATATATATTACCAGATGATCATAGTGACCCTCAGTACCATCTGCACTTTACAATATTTATACAATATGACCCAATGAGTCTCTGTCTACAAGGCAGTCTGGTAGAGATCAGTCATAACCAGCCACTGCAATGCCGCCAGCGGCTCTAATAACAATTTCTCCCAGACAGTGCTGGCATAGGGTACCGCGGCCCAGCGTACAGCGATGGTGGGGTCATTGACTGGGTGCACTGTGAAAGCAACTTAGTAGAACAATGGTGTACGTCTTGGTCTATTAGGCGCATGTGTGGTTGAGTCCCCTTGATGGAAGAACATGGCTGTACGATAGTTCAGTATCGATATCCTATGTATGGGCGGAGATGAACATGTTCGCGATCTTATTAAGATAGGTAGAAGTACAACGCCGTAGACACAGCCAGGTCAGGAAGATGAGACTGTAGAAATGAAAGAGGCCATGAGGTAGAGAGACTGGGCATTGTGCCTGTGTAGAGTGAAATTCCCTTGATACATGTGATATTGCACACAGAAGTCGATCATTCCATCACTAACGCCACGCGGCATCCGGGAATATCAAACTTAGCACTTGATTTTAGGGAATCCGAGGCCCCCGTGCCAATCACAGGTTGCGAATAAGTAAATGCTTTCTCCGAAAGCGCACCAAAGAACTGAGATACGACACCCAGATCCTTCTCCATGCGATCGGAAGAGCTGGGAATGGCCTCGGAATCAGCAACAATGCCAAAAGTCAACCGCATGCTTCCATCTTTGAGAGAATCCGGAGCATGGTCTGATTCTACGGAGACAAAAAACTGGATATAGTCACCCGGTCCTGCAGCTTGAGAAAGACTTGACATACTTTCATCAAGTTGTGGCATCTCAAAGAACGCAGGCGGCGGAGGTGATATATCTGAGAGTGGTTGTCTCTCCTGGTCTGCGAAGAGATCTTCCAGACTCAGGAGCCCCTGTTCATTGTCTGCTTCAACAAAGGTCGTTTCAGGGTCTAAAGATAGAAGACCCTGTTTCTTTCCCCATCCACCGCCGCCACTCATAACCCGATGGAGTTTGCCTCCTGCGCGGATTGCTTTGACGAGGCTCTCCTGTATATTAGCGTTGTTTTCCAAATGGAAGCCATTTTCGGAGTTCTCAATCAGGGCCCAAACAGAAACCCTCCGGTCAACAATGCCGTGTTCCTCAATGTAGCGGGGTAGTTCCTTTTCCAGTTCAGATGAAGCTGGCATTGGTTCCGTTGATTGACTATCCGTATGCTTTGCCAATTGACGAAGGATATTTCCCATGCTTGATATAACTCTCCTTCGTTGGCCAACAGGGTACAACGGGAGCTTAAATGAGTTTTGTACGGAAGCGACCGCCGAGGTCACCGTACAGTTGGAGAGATTTACGGATTGCTCCAAAGTATATTGCTGGGAAGGCGTATAGGTCCAGCGCGTGCCGAAAAGAGTGGTGTCATTGCCGTTAATGAATATTGTATTGGCAAGACGTAGTCCAAGTTCATGGGTCGACCTCTGCGAAGCCTTGGAGAATGCGTCATTTTGGAGTTTGAAGACCAGACTGGACTCTGCAGCTTCCATACTCCGAACACGACGAGGCACAGCAATGGTTCCCTGTATGTCTTCTGCCTTCACCAGCAACAACGACACGCCATCAGAGTCAGATGGGGTTTTGCTGTCGGCAATCTCTTCGAGCCTGACGCGGAGGTCGGGTAACTTATCGACCACGGCAACAATGGCATGGACGGGTCTTAAAGATTCGTGGCTGGGTGTAGAGGGGTATAAAGAGTTGATAAATTGTTCAAGAAACGGGTTTGACGATACGTCGATCCAGTGGGCGAATGCAGAAGTGATTAGGAGGACGGGTACATAGTCTAACGAGGAGAGGGACTCTGGGATAGGGGATACGTTCGAAAGAACGTCATCTGGTGTCTCTTGAAATACTTAGTCAAAGCAACTATTATCAGAAGGAGAGCAGTTCTCACGATTTGACCTGGCGTTCTTGTTAGCCAGGTATATGCCGATGGAAGATCGTTAAGCCCAGAGCTTCTAGCTGATGCGACTGCGTTTTGGGAGATCAGTCGGATCAGAGATGTCGCGTTTGCTCTGGGTTGACGATATCCGACCTTAGCCAGCCGTACTGACAGAGAGCGCGGGACGCGCCCGAGTATTATAGACATAGAAGCAGCATGGGAATCGACACGCGATGGCCGATTGATATAGAGACCAGCTGATTTGAGGTAATCGGAGGGATTTGGGGAAATGCGGAGATGGCGGGAGATTTTCTGGCTCTCACCGCCCTGCGTATCGACATGTGAGTGGCAGTATTCACGTGATCACAGTGTTGTTTCTCCACCTGCTTTTGTTACAACCCTATCTGCCGTTCTTCAGCATGTTCCAAAGGTACTTTAAGTAGGGGCGGACATCTTAATTGGATCCCCGAACAAGCTATCCTGTATCTGTTGTACTCGCAGGAGGTGGGGGTTCGGGGTTCAATTTAGCCCCGCCATACTCTGTAAATACATGTGTTTCCTGTGAGCTTCGCTGGGCACTGAATTATGAGGAATTCGCGTAGATTGCAGTTTACTTCTGATGCCTCATGCTTCCCGTTGTTTGTGGCCTTGGAGGACTGGACGGAAGATCAGCGATGGTGAACCCCAAAGTCTTCATCTTTTGGGCATTAATTAAGGAATTAATAATACTACTCCGCAGATAAGCTAAACAAGGGACCCGCGGGAGGCAAACCAGACAGATAAGCAACCCCACGTGATTCCGATGAGTGACCCGCCCCCTCACGAAAGTCTTGATCCATTATACTGGCAGGTAAGGGACTTTGAAAGCTTTTACTCCATGGCCGCTAATGCCCGCCGTACTACACGGCATCTTGAACCAGCTTCTTCAAGAAGCGGAGGACGTTATTACTCTCCTCCAAACCCAGCGATCTAATACTTAGTTCAGACCGGGTAATCTACCCTGACCACTTCCACGATGCCAAAGCTATTGTCTTGTGCCAGCTCGGCCAAGATGATTACTTCAAGCCGACTTGGGCCCTCTTCTCACGTCGCCCGATTCGCCGTCTGGAACCCCCGGAATCACAGCACCAACGCAATAGCGACAGCCACCCGATTCGAAGATAGGCTATCCTCACCGGCCCCCTCTACCAAATCCGTGCCGCCACGATGGGCTGCCCTGAAATCCGCGAAGCCTTTCTCGGAATTTCTTACAGATACCTTCAACCGCCAGCACGACTACCTCCGCATCAGTGTGACCGAGCGATGCAATCTTCGCTGTCTCTACTGCATGCCCGAGGAAGGTGTCCCATTATCTCCACCGGCTCGTCTCCTTACCTCTCCCGAAATTATATACCTCTCGTCGCTGTTCGTCTCGCAGGGCGTGACCAAGATCCGTTTGACAGGCGGTGAGCCTACTGTTCGGAAGGATATCATTCCCCTGATGCAGTCGATCGGGGAACTGCGACGCAATGGCCTTCGTGAGCTTTGTCTGACAACGAATGGCATCTCGCTACACCGCAAACTCGATGCCATGGTTGATGCCGGCTTGACTGGGATCAACCTTAGCCTTGATACATTGGATCCCTTTCAGTTCCAGATCATGACACGGAGGAAGGGCTTCGATGCGGTGATGAAGAGTATAGACCGGGTGGTTGAATTAAACCATGCCGGGGCTGGAATCAAGTTAAAGATCAACTGCGTGGTAATGCGGGGAATCAATGAGCGGGAAATCATCCCTTTTATCGAATTAGGGCGAAACAACCCTATTGAAATACGCTTCATTGAGTACATGCCCTTTGATGGCAATAAATGGAGCCAGGGCAAGATGGTCTCTTACCAAGAAATGCTGGCAACCATCCAGGAGAAGTACCCAGATCTCCAGAAGGTGCCGGATCACAAAAACAACACGAGCAAAACTTACCAGGTTCCTGGCTTTAAAGGCCAGATCGGGTTTATCACCAGCATGACCCATAACTTCTGTGGCACCTGCAACCGGTTACGCATCACATGTGATGGAAATCTGAAGGTATGCTTGTTTGGCAACGCCGAAGTATCCTTGCGAGATATCCTCCGGAAGGAAAACAACGGGGAACCAATTAGTGAAACAAGGATGAAGGAGCTGGAATCTGATGCTCTTGTCCGGAGAGAGGAGGAGTTGTTGGATATCATTGGAGTAGCGGTTAAAAGGAAGAAGGCAAAGCATGCTGGCATGGGGGAACTGAAAGATATGAAAAACAGGCCGATGATACTTATTGGTGGGTAAGCATGGATCTGTCAACTACTTTCGTGTGTTATGTTTTCTTTGGGGATGGCCACTCCATAGGCCGGTGACACGACTTCTATGAATCATGAAGAGTGCATAATGATCTTACTACCAGCAAGCCGCGCTGATAGACACCAAATAGATAATCCATCACTGCCAACGTCCGACAAGAATAGATCATGAATCCTGCTCTAGAGTATTAGACACACACACACACACCCTTCACGTGACTGATGTCCATGACATGTCGGGCTCCATCGGAGGTCCTAGTGTCAGTCACGTGGCTGCCTAGCGCTTTTCAGCCCAGTCGATCGATGGCCACCTCTCCATCTACAGACCGACGCATCCTCAAGAGTCACCTCCAGGTCCGAAACTATGAGCTCCAGGACCTTGGTCGGGCTGCGATCGACCACATCAACACACTTGCAACGCAGCGGTGTTGCTGCCGCTGCCGCCGTCAGCAGCAGTAGTACTAGTAGTAGTGGCAGTGCCCCGCGTCGATGTCTTTCCTCGGCTTCCGGTCGGCAAGTGCAGCAGAGTGCCGAGTTCTCCTCCAGCAGCAAGAGTTGGGATCGCTTAGGTCGCCGCGCCAAGGAGAAGCTCCTGGACCGGGAATTCTTCCTCAGCCTGTTGAATTCCGCCTCGACCAAGCGTGAGGCCAAATCTTATTTGGCCCGTCTCAAAGCTCAACACCAAGGAACTCCTCCCCTGAAGCCGGCCGCCAAGCAACCCGGAGTAGCGGAAGCAGCAGCACCAGTGTCGTCGGGTGCCAGCTCAACCTCGTTCTATGGCGCCTCCCGATCGGTCTATGACAGCCCCGTCTTCAGACATGACTCAACCCCAACACCTCCCCTTCAAGATGTGTCTGAGCGCCTGCACTTGGCCCTGGTCAAAATAACCACTCCGCAGCTTCTCGATGACTCGACGGTCAACGGCGTGGCCAAAACCCTATCGCAGCTGAATCGTCTGGGAATGGCTTGTTGTGTGGTAGTCGACCCAGGTACAGCAGGCGATTCTAATCAACTGCGGAGGATCGCGGCCGAGCAGGCAGATCGCATCTCAACGGCTGTGGATGCCCAGCCGGACTCGAAATCCGCCCATATCGACTCTGTCCTGTCCGTTTCTGCGCTGAACCCTGAGGCGCCTAAAGTCCTATCTCGAAAGTTACTGCTAGGGCCGTTGCGCGATGGTCACATCGTGGTCTTGGCCCCCATTGCTTATACTGAAGACGTTCCTCGGGCAGTGACTGTCTCGGCCAGCGATGCCATCTTGGCCCTCACCAAAGAGCTGGCCGGCCTGGCAACAAATCCCGACCCTGATGAAGATCCCATACGGACGGCCCAACGGATCGCGGGCCTGCAGGAGGAAGTTTCTCTGGATCGAGTCATCCTCCTGGACCCTTTGGGCGGGATTCCTGCTTTCAGTGGACCTCAGACGTCCCATGTTTTCATCAATATGGAACAAGAATTTGATGACATTGAGAACGAGTTGCTGCGGGTGTGGCAGTCAGCAGCATCTGCAAAGAATAATCTTCCGGAAGAAGGTTTACCGTCTATCGCTGATAGCAACCCTCTGTCCAAATTCGCCGATACGGAAGTCGTCCCAGTGCCTCCTAGTCAGAAAGCTTACTCATCGGACTTAACCTTGGGTACAAGCATGGTGGAGGGTCATATAAACAACCTGCGACTAAGCCAAGCCGCACTGGCGATGCTACCCTCGGCGTCGTCTAGTATCATTACTTCCCCACTCGAAGTTGCAAATTCAGCACAGAGCCCTGGAGGCGCTAGTCCAGATGTATCAGCTGTTGGAACCCGAAGACAGAGAAACCCGCTTATCCATAATCTTCTGACCGACAAGCCTCTGCTCTCGTCTTCTTTGCCCCTCAGCCGACGCGCAGCCCTAAATGGCAGACGGGACTCGATCGCTACACAGCCCTCGCATACCACGTTTGTCAAGCGAGGCATGCCGCTGACCATCATCCCCAATCCTTGGCTTTCACCTTGGACGGCCAAAGATCGGCCGCGTCTGGGACTCGATGATCCCTCGATCGACCTGCCGCGACTGGTCCATCTGATCGAGGATTCCTTCAATCGCAAACTCGACGTACAAGACTACCTCAATCGAGTTAACGGTCGCCTGGCCGGACTTATCATTGCAGGGGAGTATGAGGGAGGCGCCATCTTGACCTGGGAGCTCCCTCCCGGCGTGGAAGATGATGGGAGTGAGGCGAGCCAAGCTCGCATGGTTCCCTATCTGGACAAGTTTGCCGTTTTGAAACGTAGTCAAGGTGCTGGTGGTGTGGCGGACATCGTCTTCAATGCAATGGTCCGCTCTTGTTTCCCGAACGGCGTGTGCTGGCGCAGCCGCAAGGACAATCCCGTGAACAAGTGGTACTTTGAGCGCTCGCAGGGGACATGGAAACTGTCCGATATGAACTGGACCATGTTCTGGACCACGCCAGGACTGACGGAGGATTCTCAAAAGTTTCGGGATTACGAGGCCGTGTGCCGCAGTATCCAGCCGAGCTGGGCTGATGACACCGGTGTTGTGGATTGATCAATTCGATTGCTTGGACATAATCTTGACATATGTATATACCCATTTTCCTGATGTCCATTACTAAGTTATCAAGGACCTACTACTCCATTCCTCCGTAGTGTTGGTCCTGTGGCCGTTGAAGTATTCAGTTAAAGGGCCACAAAGAGCCGACAATAAAATAAAGTAAAGGCAATAGTAATCAATCAATTCACTGGGCTGATGGAGCTCGCTCATGCAAGGTCTACCAGCTATGGAGGCTATTTGTCTGATGGTGGAGGAAAGATGAGGATGCCGAGGATCTCCTCCCAAAGCGGACTAGTGCCTTGCATGGAACGCCAGTACACGCCAGTACATCAATCGGCAGCACGTGGTTGGTCACCCTGGCTGACTCAGCCGTGACTGAGACGTTCCTTCCCCCCCACAGGGATTTTTAGCAGATTCCGATAAGACAAGCAAGAATTTCGGCAATCTCTCCTGGCCCTTTTCGATCGCGCGCGCGCTTCCAGAAACGCAAGGAGATCTTCGGCCACCAGCCAGACCGAGCTGCTTGCTTCTTCCATCCTTCAATCAACTGTGTGGGGTGGTTTCTTCAATGACTATGCACTTATCAGCGCTTTCTCGCGATTAGCATCCATCCTCCTCCCCCCCCTCCTCCCCTCTCTTTTCCCCCGTCTCCCCCTCCCAGCCCCAAGAATCTCAATGCTGTCCCTCGGCCTTGCGATCTAGCCGGGTCCGACGAATGAATGACTTGACTAGGCACAATCACTCTTGCAACTCACCGATCATCTTGCAGCTCCTCCCGATCTTAAATCCTACTACTTACTCACCTCTCGGTGTTAGTCCGGGCTTCTGACCTGTCACACTTGCCCGATAAAGAAGAAATTAAATTACCACCGCTACCGCTTATGATCTCCGGTTTGCGCCAACCATAAAAAAAAGAAAATAATAACTGGGGCGCATCATGCCGCCGACCACTGCTTCCACCACTGCCACGCCGAAGCTGGCTTCCCCGGGTTTTAATGCTGGCGCCAGACCATACCGGTCACACAAGGTCAGGGCCTGCGACTTGTGCAGGAAGCGCAAATCGCGGTGCACCGTTGACATCCCGGGTCAATCATGCCTGTTGTGCCGCGTCCAAGGAGCGGATTGTCACTACCAAGAAGAGGCCAATAATGATCCTCCACTCACCAATGGCCATGAATCGAAACCTTGGGTCCCCGATCACACTCGCGTCTCGTCGCTAGGTCAGAAACGCAAGCATACCCCGGACGCAATTGATTCTTCGTCGCACCCCAGCCGCCGCCGCGCTTCCAGCGTCGCACATTCGGACTCGGCCTTAGATCGTCGGAGGAGTGAATCCAGGAGCCAAGGAGTCGATGACCCCCACAATGAGTCGGTCCTAATTGTTGGTCCTGTCGTGGCCGATGATGCCCAGGTTATCGAGAGATACATGCCTCCCGAACGGACTAGCAAATCGGTCGAACCAAAAAGTCAGCCATACAACGTCTACTCCAGCGACCCTCGAAAGCCCATTCTTTACACTACAGTGTCTCGGCGGAGGCAGGGTATGCGGGTCGGAGTTCCTCCCGGGGAGAATCAGAAGGAGATCCTCGAGCAGATCCTCGGCCCATTCAAGCGCGACCTCGTCAGACTGTACGCTTTCTCATAGAATGGACCCCGAAGGTAGTGTGAGGCGCCATGCTAATTCTCCTTCTCAGGTTCATCGACCGGTTCAATGCAGCATTTCCGATCTTTGATGGGGAAACTTTCTGGGAGGCGTTCTTGTCGGAGTCCCCGGGAGATCCGCCAGCGTCGCTCTTATGCCAGGTCTATTCGATGTCGCTAGTTTATTGGAAACACACCCCCAAGCTGGCCTGTCACCCGAAGCCAGATGCCCGGTACGCAGTCAATATGACTGTCGCTGCGCTCCACGAGGAATTTTCGGCGCCTGGGCTTTCAACAGTCAGTGCAGCCCTCATCGATCTTACAGGTCGGCCCATCTTTTCAATGACGGGAAATGCCATCAGCTGTGGGCGCATGATTTCCCTCGCACATTGTCTCGGACTCAACCGCGATCCAAGTCACTGGAAGCTATCCCGCCCCGAGAAGAACCACCGTATGCGGCTTTGGTGGGGCGTCGTGATCCATGATCGCTGGTAAGCCTATCCGACCTACGCCCATATATGGATCTGGCGTCTCACTAACGTAAATGCAGGGGGAGTTTTGGTCACGGCGTGCCTCCGCAGATTGCCAAAAATCAATACGATGTTCCTCTTCCCACGATTGACGTTCTGATCCCCCAGGCTTCTCGGACGCCCGAGCGCGTGCGAGCTGCCCACTGCCACATTGCTTTGTGCCGGCTCACTGAGATCTTAGGCGAGCTATTACCGCTCGTCTACGGCTTGCAGTCTCGAGCCCACCGCGAAACGACGAAGAAGGTGCGGCAAATTCGCACAGATCTCGACGCGTGGGAGGACTCTCTCCCCGATTGGCTCCGCAACCCCATCAGCACGAATACCACAGAGGAGCGTATCTCTGGTACAAGCAGTCTGCAGCTCGGCTTCCTTGCAGTGAAGATGCTCGTTAGCCGTGTCGAACTCAACGTGAGAACCATTGAGCCTTATCTATTAGACTCGGGGCAATACTAACTTTGCCTAGGAGGTCAACAACGCCGAGGCAGACAACCCGGAGGCGCGCCGCTACTTCCAAACAGAGTGTCGCCGATCCGCCGAAGAAATCGTGCAATTCATCTCATCCCTTCGGAAACAGAACTTCCAAGAATTCTGGCTTCCATGTATGCCGCGCCCCCAAGATGTCTCCCATGATCCACAGAAGAGAAAGATAGGACCCTAACAACCTCACAGACAGCGCCTTCCACCTCACCACAACCGCCACCCTCCTCGTCCGCTGCGCTCTCGAAACCACGGACCCCGAAGTGGCCCGCTCCTGCCTAGCCAACGTCGAAACCTTCCGATCTATCCTTCGCCGTGTCCGCGAAGAAGAAGACTGGGATGTCGCCGACATGTGTCTCGACCACTGCGAGCGTCTCCTCAACCGCCTGAACAACAGCACCGGCGCCAACCCCAGCGCCGAACATCCGCCCACCTTCACAGACCTCGGCCAGCCTCCGGATAGTACCCACCCTCATCGACTAGTGAATCCCGCCGCCATCGCCCTTCCGGAGACACAAACAAATAATGATATTGTCGACGATATGATGAGCATCTCCGGGACCTTCGGCACGATGGACGGCTTTCCATTCGACATGACAGGGATATGGGATGTTTCTGTATTCCAGGATGTCAATCTGACATAACGGTGCTGCTCAAAAGGGGATATAATAATTGTGTGGCTGTTTGCTATTATCCTTCTCATTTCAACTCGAGGAGTGGGATTATTCTATTACTTGTATTTGGTCTAACCCGGTTACGATGGTCGTATTCAACAACAGTGTGGGACATAGGATGGTGTGTGTGGATTTGTGAAATTTTCATCTCATATACCCAGTTTCGTTTGTACAGTTTCTCTTTTGCGGGACGATTGATTAGATTTTGATCTGATTGTATAGATAATACAGAATACAAGTGGTGTGATGCTGCAATGATAGTATTGGTTACTATACTGAACTTCCCAAATTATCGAAAAGGCTCCATATGATCTGTGCAATGAATTGAACGCGTACCCCAATCTGCGTATCAGGTCATACTGACTTGGACTGCCATCTTCCCTCGCTGGTAACACCGCTTTTGCCTGGAAGAGTTTTTAAATCCTGGGATGGGCCAGCTCTTCTTGGTGAAACCCTTCTTTATTCAAACGATCATCACTCAATCACGACTGAAACAGCTGTTGGAGAAACAAGTAATATTGGCGCTATTTTCGAAAATTTCTAACAGGCAAGGGAAGAACGTGGGGGAACGGGGCGCGATAACACAAGACAAGCAATCTACGAGTAAGAGACAAGACCAAGAAACAACATCACGTAGTAACAGTGGCTGCTCGTCATCACAGATCATCTGCCAACGGCCACTTGACCATGTAGCCCACTCCATGGGCCTTTTGCTGACTGTTGGCTCTGCTGCATTTTGGCCCGTGACCGAGTTAATCGTGCCCCCAACGCCCCGATACTGTCCTCGCCCGATCCGCCTTGCCTGTCACACAAGGTATCCTCCAGGTTTTGGTTAAGTATACTGTAGACATCTTCTAGCACCTGTTGTGCATCCTGCGCTGTCTCCATCCCTTCCTCCAGTCGGTACCCTACGTATTCTTGTTCAGTCATCCCTGCTGCATCCGAAGCAGATGCCCATGCCTCGGCCAGACCAACAAGTTGGTCTGGCTTGGCAGATTCTGTGCCCGTGGCCTGGTGCGAAGCCGAAGCTGCTGTTGCATGTTTAAACCGCGGCTGGCGTGCCAGAATCGGGTACTCTGGGAGAAGATGACTTTCATCTCGCAGCCTGCTCAGGATGCGAAGGGTTGTGTCTTTTTCTTTCGCGAGCATACCCGACAGGTAGGATTTCTGCAGTGCCAATGCCCGCTGGCTCCTGGCCAACGGCTGGAGGACATCGCTAGCAAAAGTAAGGACTCCCAATGCATCCAGAGATTGTGTTTCCTCTGATGCATTCTTTCCCTGCACTAAGCTAGTAGGCCGTGATGGGGGCTTTCCGGCCGGGAGAGTAACTGGTTGGCAAGCTCTGGAGGCGGCATCAAGCAGACGCTTGCGAGCATCCGCATATGCAGTGTATTGTTGTGCGATCTGTGCCTTCTTCTCCCCGAGCAGACGCACAGACTCATCCATGTCCTCGGAACGGAAGTCTTGAGAGGCTACACGGTTCTCATCGTTCCCAGCACTTACCAGTTTCTCCTCCACCCAACGCACCAGCTCATTTCGAGTTCGCTGTAACGCCATTCCCTTTACTGCGCGTGGGATATCTTGGGCCCCAACGGGCATCTGTTGCGCCTGAAGTTCTTCTAATAACCCTTTCTCTCTCTCCAGCTGAGCCTTAGCGCGGATGACGGCTTTTTCCAGGTTATGCATTAGCTCTTCGACGGTAAGCCCTGTTGTAGCGCCATGTTGGGTAACTTCGAAGTCTGGTGGTGGCACGAGCTGCTGATAATGAGTTCCACTATCTTCTAGATCTGCTGGTTTTGGCGTATCACGTTGTTTGAGCTCTTGAATGTAGTGTTCAAAAACCTGGAGCTTTGCATGCCGACGACGGTCACGGAGAAGCCGCAGGTATTCCTGTAACTCCGAAGACGAATCCACGGGTAACTTTTCCGCCCGTGTCATGCCCCTTTCTGGGTTCACAGAAGTCGCCTTCTCCACAACTGACTGGTATTCCCTCCTCGCAGCCACGTTCAATTTGAGCGCTTCCAGGTACTGTTTTCGCAACCCCGTCAACTCCGATGGAATCCGCTTGACATCGACCACCACTTCGTGCGGCACTGATAACGACAGATGGGATTGGCTGTGGCATCCTGGATGTTCGGTATTGTTTTCTGCGAACTCGATATGCGAACGAAGGTAAATGGTCAAGGCTTGTCGGATCAATAGGGCATCTTGGCGGCTTTTGATGTAAGGTGCCAAAGGTCTGGCAATTGACGGGATGTGGTTGGGTGTCGCGTGAGTCAAGTCAACGGACTGCGCCATCGGATTGATTGTGAGCAGATGCGATTGTTCCGCTGTCCTCGAAGATGGTAGGTCGTCAAAAATAAGATTTGTCTCATCGACAAGATAGTAAACTAGCCCTGAGGTTGAAATTAGGTTCTCCTGTCGTTAGAATATGGTTGCAGACGGGTGTTATTCCGAGGTCGATCACTCTAGGGGGGTCCACCGGTTCCCGCATAAATTCAGGAAGCAGTATTGAACTATCTTCCCACCTTCGCTGCCCGTTACACTGTCATACACGCCGTTTGTTACTATCAGCTATGGAGGCGATCGGTTGGCTCGAACCTCATGCCAGAGGAAAGCATCGCGGAGCCAGGAAGACGATGTGGTGACCTTGGGTCATGTGACCACCCCCTTCATCAGTGTGCCCTTCGGAAGTTCTAAGGAATACAATGTTCTTTCAGAGGGTGACTACTCTGGATAAAAAAGTCAAGTTTCTTGGAACTTGAATGCAGGGACTACTCCTTTTACAGTAAAAATTTTGCATATCAAAGCCACTATATATTGTGGGCTTAGACGTGGAGAGGGACGTAAAGAACAAGCAGAAGTAAATGATCGTTACAGTAACCGAACAGAAAAGCCTCTCGCCAAGTGTTATTGTTCAGTAGATGATAATGTAGTCCTCCCAAAAATTGGCTTAGATCCGTCTGAGTCCCCTACTCATGGCCATTTCGTTCCTATTCTACTATGACTTTTGCCTTCATCTTTCATTAAATTGCAAAGATTTCCCGTATCATGCAATCTGCTACGTTTCTGCTTGAGTGAGGATTACATGTGAGCAAGTGACATATCTGCTCAGTTTGCTGGACCAATTGGACCAATTTGAGAGCCTGAGGCTGAACTCACGCAACATTGTGATATTCGTACATTTCAGGTTCTACTGGGATAATGAACGTAGATGTCAAACAAATATCTTCAGTACTAGACAGTATCGCAAGCAATTCAGGTCACCTACACATCGATCCCATATGTCACGTTAAATGCTACGCTGCCAGCTGTTGTTCCCAGCCTGATTACTGAATCGCACTCTGGTTTAGATACAAGTCGCAGGTATGCGGATGCTGCACACAGTACTTAGGAACCAACGCTTGCGCTTGAGCCCCGTTGGCCACCAGATACTCGCGGAAGTTCAGGATGCGCTGGGTCATCAGCGTCGTGCGTTTCCGCCCGTTCTCATCACGATTCCCAGACCACACCAGCTCTGCCAGCGCAGCGGCACGCGGCCAAAATTGACTGGATACCGTAACATCATCCACTTGCTCTGACCAGAGCGGCGCCTCTGCTCCTACAATGTGCTGGGCCTGGGTAACAGTGAGGTTCTGCGTGAAGTCGTAGTCGTAGATGCGCTGCCATGTCTTGTACGGCGCACACCACGAGCCCCCGTTGCCGCCGTAGTTGAAGTTTGGTGTGCTTGCATCAGGATTACTCATTACATCGTAGCGAGGATCATTCGTTAGGAAGCCCCCCATCCCGCAGTCCAAATACATAAAATCCGCCGATGATACAATCACGTCGTAGCCCTTGGCGGTCAGCTGGTTGATGTAGTCCAGCCCGTTGTTCCAGGTCTGCATGACGATGTTCGTAGGGACATCATGCGCATGCTCTGTTGACAGTACAATATCTTCCCACATGACCAATCGCCGCGAGGCACTGTAGTTCTGGAAAATTGGCACGGCATGGTCGACCCAGTATTGGGCCAGGTCATTATAGGTGCGCGACGGATCCTGCGTAAACCAGTCGGTAACATAGCTACTGAAGTTAAAACAGTTAGGCTGGATCTCATCCGCCCCCACATGGAACCAGTTGTCTGGGAAGATGTTGGACAGCTCGTTGTAGACCTGTCAGACGACATCGTACGTGCCGTTGTAAATAATGTCCATCTGGCCGGGCGGAGGCTCTACCGCGGTATGCAGGGAATAATCGTCATTGGACCACCAGGAGTCCACGCAGGTCACCATCTGGGGGTCGACCTGCTTCCACCCGGAAGCAGAATGACTGGGCATATCGATCTCTGGGATGACCCGCACGCCACGCGCTCGCGCGTAGGCCACGACATTGCGCATGTCAGCGTGCGAAAACACTTCGCGGGGGGAGTATGCATCGTGAATCATCTCTGGATAGGCATCTATCTCTATGGGCCACGATTGGGTGTCTTCCATGTGCCAGTGTAGAACGTTGAGTTTTGAAAGGGACATGCCGTCCAGCTGCTCGTAAATCTTGTTGACCGAGATGAAGTTTCGACCAGTATCAAGCATAATTCCTCGGTAGGGATAGAGCGGGGCATCCTGAATCTTAACGGGCTGCTCGATCAACAAGCCCCCCTGTCCGTCGGAGATGACCAGCTGCTGGAGAGTGGTAAAGGCATGGAGCGCCCCCCACACGGTGGGAGCCTCAATGACCACCGAGGTAGCACTTTCGGTGACTTCGAGGGTGTAAGACTCGTCCACCCCTTGCTGGAGATCTGCGCCAATATCCAACACATTCACATCGACAAATTGGAGCGATGGCAGTGCCTGCGAGGACCTTCTAGCGACCCCGGCCGTACCGGTGGGGAAGGGTTGAAAAGATGGCACGGGACCTTCGGTCGCTGCAGGTACCCATTGCAGGGAGACGATAGAATCCCAAGCACGGTCCCCTTAACTGGCCAGAATAAAATCAGACGTGTCCTGGGAAGCACGGAGACTGACGAAGCCGGCCAGCTGCTTAGGGCCCGACGAAGCCCAGGTGATGTTGCGTGGAGCTGGTAAGGGATTGACCTTGACGGCAGCGGCCCCAGCCACGAGCAGCGTGAGGCACGCCAGCCAGAGACGAGGAAGTAGCATGGTGAAATTGGTATCGACACTCAGAGTGAGGGCGAATGAAGAGTGCGGAGAAGCATGGTGGGGAGATTGGGGTTAAAGAAGCAAAAAGGATAAGGATCGACGGGGCTAGGGAAAGACACGAAACGGGGCAATGCATGGGGTGAAAGGGAGTGAATGATCCAAAGCTACTCCGTAGTTTCACTTGACATGCCGCAGTTGGTTACTTGATTTGGATCCGCGATAAGTATGCCCCCGTAGGTGAAGCCCTACTCTTACAGGTAGATAGTAAGTACTTTGTACGTAGTATGTTTGTTTGTTTGTTTGTTTGTTTCATTCCTGACTGTTCCGAGTTCCAGTGGGTAGGCGGTCACCTTAGCCGTCCTATCTCATTGGGCCAAACTCCGTCCAGGCGGCAGAATCGCGTGTCTGCGCAACTCTCTTTTGGTGACTTCAGTTCCCAACATCTCGAATTCACACTTACTTCAATTCAGATTTTGCAACCGAATTCTGGGTCCGTGGGGTGGTGATTAGCTGTATATCTGTATTTTACAGAGTTATATTGGATTCCGGACGTATCTAGGTGCCTCCACGCACTCTGTCAGTTAGTAGTTTTGGTTACCTCGCCGTGTTTCGCTCGCGACATCCGATGACATAGATCACTATTTATGAGACATCAACAACCACGACAAGCCCAGTTCTGATGCGCCTCTTTTGGATTACACCTCATTACGGGCGTGGAGCTTCCTGCGAGTACTAGCGCTAACCCGCGACGCAATTGGCGCAACATGGAGGATATCCGACCGACCGCGAAATGGGCGAACCGCATGTTGCGCCCGTTGACATCCATCCACCACCGACTCCAGAAACACTATGAGATTCGCAACAGCATAGCAGACACAAAATCGAAAGCCAAACCCGATCACCACGATTCCGACCGTTTGCGACTCCAACCAAATAACAAGAAAACCGGTCCAGAATCAGGCTGCAATCTTTCAGACGAGGAACCCGACGATCCAGCATGGATTCCAGGGAACCGGGGAAATCGCCGGCCGAGGCATAATTACTCGAATCGCGGTCAGAGGAATGGCGCTCGGAGACGCAGTCGACTCTTGATTAAGAGCCCGGAAGTGCAGAGGACGCTGCCTGGCGCTATCGAAATCGCGACCCCGTTGATCACAGGAACTGCGCCAGGACCGGCGGAAGCGACATTATCTATTCGCAAACGGCTTTTTCGGAATCCCATACCACCAGTGAGTGCTGTCGGGGCCAACGAGCGGCGCAGGCAGTCGCGGACGAATAAACCCAGTTTTCCAGCATACCAGGGCTCATGGAAGGAGGTTTTGGATCTATCGGGGGATCCGGGCTTGGTGGATATTGCGCGCTTTTTGGATCGCATGCTTATTAAGTTTTTGGAGAATACTAGGCCCGCTCCGGCGATACACAAACATGAACAGGAGGGTCGCGGTGCCCGATCGTTGCTGTCTATGGCTGCGCGACGGCTTCCGGAGTTCATTGCTGAGGAGCAGCGCCTGCAGGATGAGGCGGAGCCGGATGAGGATGTTGATATGTGTGATGCATACTTTACCGAACTTGAAGCTCAATATGCTCCTGGCGGCGGTGGATGGCAGCCGCTTCGTGAAGCTGTGCGTGCGCAAGGCATCCATCTGATTTCGGAGATGATGCAGAGAGAATGGGTACCCAAATTGGCTGCCTGTCGCTTGCTAGAGCAATGTCTTGAGCACAGGGAGTTGGATGCTTTCGAAACACTTATATCACGATATCTTACGACCGTCAAGACACACGACTACCCAACGGCTTTTGACCCTTCGAAACCTGCGGGCCACTGCGATAATCCTATCTACATACTGCGCAATTACTATTCCAAGGCCCCTGAAAGGAGATCTTTTATTTTTGATGAGATGACAAAGCTCCTGTCTCGTGGGGCTTTTCCGCCAGAGTGGATGGTCACCACAAGATGGAAAAAGTGCGTGGACGGGGCTATCCGGTCACTGTCAATTGGCGACGAAGATTCAGCTGCTGCGACCCGGACTATCGAGGCTATCATCCTCTCATCTGCTGGTATCTACCCCGCCACGGATTCGCTGGTAGCTCGGAGCAAGGGGAGAAAGGTACCTCGGTCTGTACGTTTAAAGGACACCCGTGCGTCGGTAACGAAGCCTACAAGCGTGCCTAAAGACCAAGCTCCATGCCCTGTTCCCATCCAGGATGCGCTCAGCAATCTTTCAGCGAGTCTGATTACCGCACTCTGTGGCATGTATATGGCACGGACGCAAACCTCTGGCGTCAATGACAAGTTGACAGGCAGGAAGGTCAGGCATATTGTTGAGGCACTGTCTTTCGGGGTGCAACGGGCGATCGGATTGGTACTATCGCGGCGTGAGATGGAGGGTCCAAGCTTCCACTCCCTGCGTCGGGGATACATCTTGTTGGGTGAGTGGACGCTGCAGTGCAGTGAAAATTGCACGCCCGAGGTCATTGGCCAGTCCGACGCCATTTCGCCAGAAAACTTAGAATCGCTTTGTCTATCGTTGGTACATCAAGAGAATGCAATCAAGCAACTAGCGGATTTTGTCCAACAAGTCTTTCGATGCTGCGGCCATGAGCGCGAAGATGATCTTGCGAGGACACCTCGGAAAATTCGAGCGATCGTATGGCGGCTTGCGCAGGTGACGACGATGAAGGGCATTTCTCTGCTCCTCGCCAAGGTGGCTGCGGAAACAGCAATGGCGCTGGCGGAGGTTACATTGGATGTGGATGACCACGCGTGGGCTCTCGAAATCCAAGAACAAGCCGCTTCATCCCAGCAAGATAGAAATGCTCATCACTCTGCCGCATTGGCGCGTGTGCCACAAACCGATGTGATCCGCCTGTATCGATGGGAAGAAAGCATTGGGGAATGGGTAGCCAGCACGCCGGTCGCCAAACCCGTGGCTCCCCGTAATGACGGCGCTTCAAGCCCTGCGGCTGCGAGAGCTGAGCGGCGACCAGCGGCGATAGCCTGTTCGATCAGTAGCAAGTCGCCCAGCCCTGAACCTTCGGAGGAGGCTGCATCCAGCGTGACATCATCTGCGCCATCGATGAGCTGGAAACGCGAACGTGGGACAAATGATTGGAGGCCACCGTCACCCAAGAGACTTCGGTCAAGTTCGAGGAGGATGGCTGCGGCTGGTTCCCTCGAACCCAATTCTGCACCGATAGCCACCCGGGCGCGGGCGGCCCTTCGCGATCTACCCCAGGCCAAGAACAGCGCCTTGAAGAAGACGGGACTACAATCGGGCCCAATCACACCCAGCAACTCCCGGGCGGACCCTACCAAAGTGACTCCCCTGATTGAGGTGGTTATCATCAACCAGCCCGTCTCGGTGAAGCCGCTGATTCGGACTCCCAGTATGGCACGGCAACAACAAGAACAACAGCCACCACCCCCAACACTGATTTCCAGTCCATCGGAGATGCAGGGTCCTCGACGCTCCACTCGTACGCGACCTCCCCCAGTCGAGCGGATAATTCCGTGCTCGGACGATGATAGCGAAGACGAGCTGAGTTTTCTGTTGTGACAGCGAGGGTCGTGATTTTTACTTTTGCCCGTTCAGTATCGTTATTGGGAAACTGGGCATGATTGTTGGCGACGTCTCATGATATTGACGGGCCGGTTCATTTAACCCCATCAGTGGGTTATTGATGGCCTGGTCTTTGTTCATTTTCAATTAGAGTCTCATTGCGATTCTTTCTTTTCTTGGCGAATTGGGGAACGACTGATTGATTTCGAGCAGGAGTGGATTGATTGATTACGTTCATTTCGAGGATTTTCTTGGTTTCTGGCTTGATTAATTCGAGTGCCGATGATACCCGCGGGCAAAGACTTTTACAATTTAATTCGTTTCTTATTCCTATACCCGGTTGAACTCGCTATGTAAGATGTTTAGCTATGCAGACGCTTCACCGGCTGAAGCAACAATATGACCATAAACGACGTCAAACCCACCTAAATTTCAATCGCCGTAAACACATGAAGAAGTTATCGCCGCAGCTAGCTATACAACACTGAACAATAGACCTTTAGATACAGGGTCGCACCTGATTGCTTGTCTGTTTTGTTCCTTACTCCGTTGCGGCGCCTAGGTCATTAACCATTCACATAGCAGCGTCGCGTGCCTGCCTTGGCCGTCAATCCCACCGCTATAGTTAAATAATCTGAGTACTACATGTCTTCCTCCTGCATTCAATACCGCTGCATGTCGTCCCTCGTAGCCTCTCGTAGCCCTCCGTAGCCTCTCAAAAGTGTCGTCCCGCCGACGGAACAGTGTCGTGCCCCGCAGGCATATCACGCTTCACGTCCCGCATCAATCTCACGTCGAAGAAATTCCGCCTTCATTTCAGCTACCAGCCGGCGGCTCCGGCCCCTAGTAGCCTCAATAACAGAGAGACAAATGATAGATGCAAATATGGGATGATTGGAGGCTTTGCGTGCGGCTAGATAGTCCGCAGCTGTCCTCCCGCTATAGTGACCATGCTAGTGCTGAACAGACAAGGATACATCATCGAGTCCACCATCATCACCTGGACTGGGGCTTGTTATTTATTTCTCTTCCCATTTCTGCGGGCTCGGCTATCTTCCTTTATTATTACCCTCTTATGCAGTAATTTCCTTGATGGCTGCCTCCAGCTCCTTCATGTTTCCACCCACGACGCGCTTCTCCTGCAGCTGGCCATCCTTGTACAGGACGAAAGTGGGCATAGCGCGCACCTCCAGTTCCTGTGCCACCGAACGGACCTTATCAACGTCGACCTGAATGAAGCGCACATTGGTGTAGGTTTCGCTGAGCTTGCCGACCACTGGCGCGACGGCCTTGCACGGACCGCACCAGGTTGCGAAGAAGTCGACGACCACGGGACCGTTGGAGGTAAGCGCCTTGAAGATAACAGGGCTAGACCGGTCAGTTCTCAGTTTACAGTTTACGGAGCAGAGCTGGGAAGACTCACTTATCAACCTCAATAACCTTTCCGTGAGACATGGTGGATCCGGTGTTGTTGCCGAAGAAGCGAGTACGGATGAAGCGGAGGACTGTACGGAGTCAGTAAGCAGGCAGACGGGAGACTGTCTGTATGGCTTACCAAGGTAGACGGCGATGGCGAGGATAATGCGGGAAAGCTCCATACTGGCGACGGGGAACAGACAGACGGACGAGTGGGTGGAGAGATTTGGTCCTCCGGAGTAATCTCTCGGCGGGTGTCGTAAATTCCCAGCCGGATTGCGTGAAAAGGGTCGTGCTGCGCCGAGCGAGTGATAAATCAAGTATCAAGAATATCTCAAACCCAACTACGTCAAAATAGCAAATTGCTTGTTCTTTATTTCTCTTTAATCTCTATAAACTGCGTCTGTGTCTTTCACGAACAATGTGCACATGCTGACTAATGCTACGGAGTCACAGTAATTACTAAGTAACTTGAATTCCCACTGGGGTCTGGAACCAACTGGATCTGATTGGGCGTTATTTTTATCCGTAGGATAGCTGACAAAGCCAGCACAACCAGCACAATTACTCCAGATCATGGCGGCGATTGCCTCCCTGAAGATGGCGGAGTAGTAATCGATGACAGTGAACACCCGTCAACCATTGTCTAAAGATGTCCTCTCCCCTCAATTGATCCCTCTCTTCTCAAAATGGCAGGCAAGAAAGGCCCCGTCTTACCCTATCGCCGGGGCTCAGACGCCTCCGAAGCCGACTTCTTCGACATTCCCGATGAGCCCTGCTGGTCCATCATCAAACGTCAGCTCCGCTATCTCAAAAGCCCGCGGGCCTGGCTCGCCATTTTCGTCTTCGTGCTGTTTATCCTATCTCAGCGACGAGAGAAACCTCCGTCGCCGGCCCTTCCTCATATTGATTACGACCGAGTCGATTGGTCGCTCTACGCCTACAGCCAGTATGCGACGTCGAGCCCATACCTGTGCAATGCACTTATCGTCTTCGATACCCTGCAACGCCTTGGCAGCCGAGCGCAGCGGGTGCTCTTTTACCCCGAGGACTGGGATGTGCTGGTAGATGACGATCGCGACCGGGACAGCCAGCTGCTGGCGATGGCCAGGGAGAAATACAATGTGATGTTGGTGCCGATTGATGTTCAGATGGTTAAGGCTGGGTCGGGTAGGTCATTTATTACAACGGTGGAGTTGCCGACGGCGTCAGGAGCTAATGCAGGAAGAATAGGACCAAGCGAATCCTGGGACAAGAGCATTTCCAAGCTGCTTGCATTTGGAGAGACCGAATTCGAACGTGTCATTCACATCGACTCCGACGTTAGCGTCCTACAGAACATGGACGAATTGTTCTTCCTGCCACCCTCTCAAGTCGCTATGCCCCGCGCCTACTGGGAACTGCCTGATATCAAGCAGCTTTCGTCTCTCTTAATCGTCCTCCAGCCGTCCTACAAAGAGTGGTATGCGTTGATGGATAAGGCTCAGGCCATTTCGTACGGACAGGTCGACTCGAACGTCAGCTCGCGAGTTAGATACGATATGGAACTGATGAACGAGCGGTACGCGGATTCGGCGTTGGTTCTGCCGCACCGACAGTATGGACTGGTCACTGGTGAGTTTCGCAAAGACGACCACCGGGCGTTCCTGGGTAATGAGCACGAAGAGTGGGATCCGGAAAAGGTACTAGCGGAGGCGAAGCTGGTCCATTTCTCTGACTGGCCGCTGCCCAAGCCGTGGGTGATGTGGCCGCAGGAATTGCTGGCCGACATGCTGCCCAAGTGTAAGGTCAAGCCGGGTACGATGCATGAGAGTGGGTGCAAGGATCGTGAGATTTGGAAGAAGCTCTACGATGATTTCCGGCGGAAACGAAGGGTTTGTTCATTCCTCCTGCCTATTTGGTGTGTTCTTGTTGCTAATGATGGTCGACAGGACGTATGTAAATTGCTCAGCTACCCAGCGCCAAACTGGCCGCCTCGGCAGAAACCCCAAGGCCCTCTGGAGGCGGCACCAGAGGGTATCCCAATTTCTCCTGCCGATTGAATTCAGTGTGTTTGGCACGGTGTTTCGGGGGTGGATACTTACTTTCAAATTGTATATAGACAACATTGATATTCTTGACTGCACATTAGCACTGATAGACTCTATGATAAAACGAATGAGCATAAGTATCTTAATGACCGCCGCCTGTGTCGTAGGAACGGGCAACTAGGTATCGTGAACCCCTTTGTGATGCCATCATGGTTGAAGCCTACATCAATAAGAAAAATATATTTGGTCAGTATTTCAGGAGGTAAAAGTAATATGTGATAGCGAGTTGAGCGAAGCAGGCTATCCCCGAATATAAGGATACGGCCCCATCTGATAATATTAGGAAAGAGGCATTGCTGGTTTGTTGGTGCCAAAGAACAGGGGAATATATAGTATACGGATTAAGAAGCAGCTTTGAGTCTCTTATTTCTCTGTCCAGTCTCAATCATCTGCACTTAATCAGACATTTTCCTCCAGTCGGTCTCCCCCGAAGGATGAAGTTTACTGCCTATGAATTCTTGAACAGGTGTCATGAGAAAGCACTTCGTGCGTGGTTATTGTCATTGGGAGTAGGAAAGTGCCATCCAGAGAAGTGATAAAATCAGCTATGAATAATGTAAAGTCGAGTCTAGCGATCTATATCTAGATACATGTGGTGTGCAGTTCCGCGGGAATAGCGCGTGCTTCTGTAGTCGACACGAAGCGCACGTGACCCGTGTTGGAGGTCCCACTTGGAAATACGTAACCGTTCGTCCAGCACAGTCTTTCCCTGCTTTTTGAGCTTATCATGTTGAGTTTTCCCGTTCGGAGGAATTGGCTTTTGAGCGCCTTTTGCATACTAATTTGTTCGGCGTGAGAGACTGTCAAACCTGTTATAGATCGCCGCGACATTTCAATCGGAGTATCCACAATCAATTTCGGATCGCATATAGACGAGACGGCGCATACAATATAAAAACACATCAAGATGGCGTCCTGGATCCAACGCCAGGGTGGATCCCATCAGACACAACTTGCAGCTACAGCCGTGATTTCGGGAGCTGCGGTCGCAGGTGCGATCTTTGGCTACCAGGCATTCAGACGGAAGGAAGCAGTACAGCGCCTCAAGGCGTCCATACCGGATGTTAACAACCAACACCATGCGGAGAAGGTATTCTAGGATCTTCTGATCGTGGTATGTTAGTTTTGGCTAATCCATAAGAAGCTCACAGAATACGGTGTCGCGGCTGCAACGCAGCTGAGCAAGGAAGATGAAAGGAGTGCGCTTCTTGCTCGGAGGGCGCAGGAAGGAGACTATGACGATGGTACTGGCTACTTTTTGAGATACTTGCCATTATGCTAACTCAATCTCTGTCTAGAGCTCATCCTCGAACAACTCGCCAGAAACCGTGTCTTTCTATCTGATGAGGGTCTCGCGAGACTCCGCTCGTCATACATAATCGTGGTCGGATGCGGAGGAGTCGGGTCGCATGCCGTTGCATCCCTTGCCCGCTCGGGTGTTTCCAAGATCCGCTTGATCGATTTTGATCAGGTTACGCTTTCCTCATTGAACCGACACGCTCTTGCGACGCTGGCCGACGTCGGAACGCCGAAGGTACATTGCATTCGCAAGAGACTGGAGCAGATCACACCATGGGTGAAATTCGACTGCCGGAACGAACTATTCGGGGGATCCGTCGCCGACAATCTTCTTGCGCCCTGGTCCTGGGACGACCATGATAAAGGACGCAAGCCCGACTATGTGCTCGACTGCATCGACAACATCACGTCCAAGGTGGAGCTTCTTCACTACTGTCATTCACACTCAATTCCCGTGATTTCGGCAATGGGAGCAGGATGCAAGTCAGATCCAACGCGCGTTACGGTCGGTGATATCTCACTCAGCACGGATGATCCGTTGTCGCGGAGCACTCGTCGGCGCCTGAAGTTGTTGGGAGTGAATACAGGCATTCCTGTTGTTTTCTCTACTGAGAAGCCCGGCCCTGGAAAAGCTACTCTTCTCCCATTGAACGAAGCAGAGTTTAGTAAGGGTGAGGTTGGTGAGCTTAGTGTGTTGCCCGATTTCCGGGCGCGAATTCTCCCTGTGTTGGGAACAATGCCTGCAGTGTTTGGCTACACCGTGGCGAATCACGTCATCTGCGATATCTCCGGCTATCCGATGGACTACAGCGTGGGTGGAAAGGGTCGTGACAAGTTGTACGATGGAGTCTTGGCAGCCTTGCAGGGAACGCTCGAGCGCTTGGCCCGGGCGGAGTATGGACCTAGCCTTGTCGGGCTTCGCCTTCCTATCAGCAAGGATGATGTTGGATATTTGGTCGATGAGATCTTCCGCGGCAAGAGTGTGGTCAGTGGCCTGCCCAGTCGAATCAGTCTCGTTCCCTGGAAGCGCCCTGACAGAGGATTCGGACCTGATCCGGAGTGGATGAAGCAGGGACAGACATTTGTTCCGCTTGAGTTGAAGGATTTAGTGTGTATGACCAAAGATGAAGCTACGCGCCATGAAAAGGAAGTGCTTCTGGGTGGCAAGAAGCTGGAGGAGGTATACGATGTCAAGACGATTGAAACGGTGCAGAAGCGCCAACAGGAGATGGAGTTTCACGAGCAATATCGCTAACAGAGCGGAGACGCTAACGAGATGATGTATGTTTCCTATATTATACGGACATGTGTAGCATATAGCACGGGTGGTACTTGATATTCTTGCACCAATGGAAACCCCGGAGAATCTTGGTATGTACAGCAGTACCAGTCCAGAGTATCTTATCCAGTTTATCCAGATTGCCATTTGCTCAGCCTCGCACACTGAGTAAGAGCAATACGCATTAGATGCACAAACTGGACCCTGACGAGTCGCGTCTTGCCCATAATAGAACACCTAACCCTTGTTGGGACTAGTGGCGCATAGGCCAAGAGGGACGGCACCCTAGCACTAACCCCAACCAGGTTAGATCAGGGAAACCTGTTTCGAGTAAGGCGTCACAAGACTGGACCTCTCTCCCTTCCACTTCTTGGGTCCATCGCTCCATTCCGCCATCTGGAGCCATTTCATTATCACTCTTTCACCGACGCGGCTGGGCCCGCACTGTGTCCTCCCTTGCCATTCCACATCGAAGGCCGTGTTGTCGATCGGTTCTGATCGTCGCTACATTCTCTTTCTCTCTTTTTCCCTTTTCTCTCCGTTGCTTTTTGTCCATTGTCCATAGCCTCATTCAGATTCAGCATTCTCTTCAACATCACCCACAATCATCCCCCCCCACTCGTCCTCCGGAATCAGACAAAACAACACATACTTAACCCTCCTCCTAATATGACCAACTACCACGACACCGAAAGCCTGGAATACTCCTCCGACACCTCTGATGATGGCCGCTTCTCTCCCCACCCCACGGGTCGCATTAAGCGCTACACAAGGCCCTTAATCGATTACGTGCGCAACGAATGGCAAACTAACGCCAAATACTCCCATCTCGCCAACCCCGACCAGCCCTCTGAACCCTCCAGATTCGTCCAACTCTTCCTGTCTATTGTCACTGCGCCGCGCTTCCGTCGCTATGTCGTGGTGTACTTGACCCTTGTGATAACGTGTCTGCTGGGATGGCTGTATATCCTCTCTCCGCGGCTAGCGGAGCATGCGTCGTTGTTGCGGGCGCTAGATCCAGAGGTGAAGGAGGAAGTCGGTGGATGGTTTGGAACGAACGCTTTCCCCGGGTTTGATGATGTTGTGCAGGTGGGAAAGCTGGATACGGAGCTTTTGCCTGAGGGGGATGAACGGCTGATTGTTGTGGGTGATGTGCAGGGATGTATGGCTGAGTGTATGCCCCCCTTTTCTCCTTTATGCGCTGTATGGTATTGGGAGGCATGCATAGATCGCTAACACACAATTATGGTGATAGTGGACCGCCTTCTTGAAGAACTCCTCTTCGATCCGACCAACGACCACCTCATCTTTACTGGAAACATGATTAGCCAGGGCCCCAACAGCACTGACGTCGTCGATTTTGCCCGAAAGTACTCCGCATCGTGTGTGCGTGGAAACAACGAAGACCGCGTCCTTGTTATGCGCCACAACATGATCGAAGCTCAGACGTTGACTGATACCTCTTCCGATCAATACCTCGATGGTCAGTCAACAGAGCAGGCCAAAAATGAACGTAATCTTGCGCGTGCCCTGTCAGAAGAACAATCAGAGTGGCTAGACGCCTGCCCAGTTATCCTCAATGTGGGACAGATTCCTACCATGGGACAGGTCGCCGTCGTGCATGGCGGACTGATTCCGGGCGTGGATCTGAATCATCAGGATCCGTACAGCGTGATGAATATGTTAACCCTTGATTTGGACACCCATATGCCTAGTCCAGAGCGGGACGGTATGATGTGGACTAAGGTTGGTTCCCTTATGACTTTCAGTACTATGTGGATTTGAAACGATAATACTAAGAACCGTCTAGTTTTTTAACAAACACCAATCTGTCAGCTATTCAAGCTCTAAGAGCTCGAACAATGATGACGACGAAGACGCAGGCGCCGCCAAAGCCACCACTGTCATCTACGGCCACGACTCCGAAACAGGCCTCAACATCAATACCTATACCAAGGGAATTGATACCGGCTGTGTCGCCGGCGGAAAACTCACCGCTTTCGTGATCAGCGCCTCTGGAGAGCAGAATATTATCCAGGTCAGGTGTAACAATTACCTACCGTGATCGAGTGATTTTTACTGTGTTCTGTCTTGTCATGTATAGGGTTTGTCGCAGCATACTACTTTGCATAGTTTGCATCTTTCTCTCTTTATCTCTCTGCTGGTTTGAAGGGACTAGGATTGATTGGTTGGATTGGATTAGGTAAGGGTGGACTGTATTGTTGTATGGTTCATTTTTTGTTCTCTTTTTCTGCATGTGGAGCATCGGTGTTGGAGTTTCGGTTTGTTTCTTTGCATGGGCCGGTTGTCGAGAATCTGATGGTGTGACTGTCTATATAGGTATATCTATCTCTACGGGAGGTATACTCAAACACTATGCTATACTATACTCAATTCATTACATTTCATTACTTAATCTTATACCTGATCGGGCCCGCCAAGGTAAGATGCTAGCTATGCAGGTGCATTATCGTTTGAAGCAAGAATATGGCCCTGAACGCCGTCAAATCCCGCAATCCTCGCAGTAGTGAACACGTGAAGCCCATACTAAATAACGCATGCCGCGACGTGGGAAGGTCGTCGACGCAGCTGAATACAACCGAGTACGCTACGAAAGCATAGTGTAGTCACACAGAAGATGTAGAAATATGAATGAGTGTCACAGCTGTTCAATCAGCTGCCTCCTCTCCATTCTTCGCCCATGTTCTTGCTTCTAACATGCTTGTTCCTTCTAATAGTTACACGTAACCTTCCCCGCTGGCTCAAGCAGGGCATGTATGGGTCCTTCTACTCAGCATCATCAGCATCTATCCCCATAACCATGAGACCATCGTGTTCGTGGCTTGGGTCAGGCCCTGTTTCAGAGTCAAGTTCAACCTGACTAAACTCCCTGAGCAAGCTTCTCTTGCAATATAAATTCGGCAACATAGCAGCTCTCCTGCGGGTCCGATTTGAGTAATTTACAATCGATAACATTATCCCCCCATGCCCATACATGCGGCAATCTTATCAAGAATCTTCCCAATCATAACCTCACAATTGAAAAGGGGGCATACTAGTAGGAGGATATAGTTAATCTAAAGTGTCATGGTCTCTCTCTACTTATAGCTGTATCATTCAACTTCCGCGCTTGCGTTTATACAGCAGACGGATCTGTCTAGAAGGGATTCTGACTGGAAGTCTTATAGATCCAGCTGTGTTGCCCTCTCTCCCAACTACTTGTGGCCGATCTATTCTGGAATTTGCTGCGAACGGCCCTCTTGGCAGCGGAGACGAGCCGGATTGTTTGTTGACCCGTCCCGGTCCCGCTTATCTACCGCCGCCCGCTTCGCCTCGTTCCCTTCGACCCCGATATGCGTAGGGATCCCAGTGCATTGCACAACCATCAAGGATGTCAACTACGCCATAAAAAATGTATTGACTCGGTACTTGTAGCACTACATGAGCTGCGGGAATGCCGGAAATCCAGCTCAACATGGGAACATGCGAGGAGGAAGCACACGGCAGAGGGGACGATTTTCCAGACACGATGTTCAGTCGCTAGATAGTTGATGCAGGGGCACGGAAGGCCACCGATCGACCCGTCACCACAACTTGAACGCGGGCGCAAGACTACCGGAACAAAGATTCCCTTACTTCGCAGGCATTCTGGCCCCGCTTGCGAAGCTAATAGAACTTCCGTATTGGCATCATTTGTACTTTGCACTCCACCCCAATTGTTGTAAGACAACTCAAATTGTACGGGCTGATGAATCGCGATCCACGCGTCGCTACCACTTATCGGACTGTACGGGCGGATGTCAGGTTCCCATCTATGAGTACATGTCATATTAGCTGGGACTCCATAGCCATCTCATGCGGTGCGTACACATCGGGAATCTATATTGTAGTATAATAGCTGAATAAGTAGAATAAGGTGGAAAGCCTTGAAGATCAGAGAAGGATACACAGAGCCCAGGCAACATTGCTGGCGATAGAGGGGAGGGTCCAGTTTCAGCTTTGGAGTATGGGTGGATGTACTAGGGAGGTGGAGGTTGCATAGATCAGATGATCCCATTGTGTTGAGAAACAACAACAGTGATCGGTGAGTCAAAGTAAGAATTAATCTGGGGAAAGAAAGTGGTTGTTACCGTGAGATTCAGAATCGCGTTCCGCCTGTGTTACTGTTTTCTTTTCTTGAGGCCCCACTGCCAAGATTAGGACGTGTACGCTAACCAATAGCGGTACAGTGGTATGACAAAAGTTTGCGTTATCCCTTGTTCCACGCTAGCCGTTCCGCTTTCCTAATTAGGCTATCTAGAACTCTATCTAGAACTCAATAAGCTGTATACCAACCATCCACTTGGATGACTGCCTGTACGCGATGAGGCATGGTTTGACATAGATTTCGAAGCACTCTTTCGTCAATTGCATGCCAGGCTTCAATCGCTGCTTGTATAAGACTCTGACGAGTATCCTCAGTATCCAGAGCACGTTCTAATTCTGGATGCAGTTCATATATCTTAGCTTTCATTAAGGCCCATAGATTTTCGATAGGATTCAAATCGGGTGAGTATGGTGGCCAAATCATGACTTCTACCCCCATATCTTGAATCAATTCGCGTACAATATAAGCTTGGTGTACGGATGCTCCGTCATGCATGAAGATATCTCCGGCCTGTAAGATTTCAGGTAGAAATGCTTCATAAACACCACGAATAATCCATGCAGTAATACCTTGACGCGTAGATGTTGGATCTCCCTGTAAAGGTAGAAGACCCGTACGTCTGTTATATCCAAAAGCAGCCCAAAACATCTGCTTAACACCCTTTCCACAACGTACAGTATGAATATCACGCTCAATAATCTGTTGCTTTGGTGATCGAAAGGTGTAGATTCGTCGAATTCCTGCACCACGTTCAACTGAGCATTCGTCTGACCAGATAACACGTAGAAAGTCTTCAGCAGTGTATTCTGCATATTGTTGAGCCCATCTTAATCTCTTTTCTGCATTTTGAGGAGTGATTTCTGGCCGCTCACATTGTTTCCATTTCTGCATGTGTAGAGTACGGAATAGACGTTGAACTGTTCTGATTGAAGGACTGCTTTGTACAGCAGTAGAGAGTTCACGCATTTTTATATGCTGATCTTGCTCAACCAAGTCTAATAGCTGTTGTTGTTCTTCAGGAGTAATTCTTTTGGGTCGTCCGGAGCGAGATGCAGAATGTTGCTGCTTTCGAGTACTCTCGCGCTTGATTGTAGTTTGTATAGTAGAATAAGGAATATGCGGATAACGTTTATGAATCATAGTAAAGGTCCATCCAATTGCTTTCAACTCACAGAGTCTAGCACGGACCTCTGGGGTCAACTCTTTGCGTGGTGGCATCTTTGTATGGCTTGCTTGCTTCAAGATTCAGGGCTCTCTCCGTACGTGTTGTTTTGGTAGGCAGAATAGCTCTATTCTAACCTAGTTAGGAAGGCGGAAGTAAAAACAACTAGCGTAGAATGTGGGGCAACGCAAACTTTTGTCATACCACTGTAAGTGAGTTACAGAGACATAACGAACGGTGGTATCATTCATCTCTTGGCATGACGTTATAAATCATTCTATAACGTAACTATGGGGAACGCGTGTAAACAACAAAGGTAAGCGAACGAAGCGAAACAAACAAAGCAAACAAAACTACGTCATGTGACCCGGTCAGTCACGTGCATCCGAACGCCGCTCGCCATCACAAAGGCAACTAGTATGCTTTGTCGACTACCATGTCAGGAAATATACCGCGGTTTCTGTGACAGCCGGGCAAATGAATCTCATTCGGTGCATATAAACTAGAATATCGAACATGAGGAGGGAAAGTAAGGAGTGTGGGGGAACACGTGCGAACAACAAAGGTAAGCGAACGAAGCGAAGCAAACAAAACAAACAAAGCAAGGTCACGTGTAGCAAACAAAGTGAATAGAAATGTGTCACGTGCCTCTCACGTACTCGCCATCACAGTTTCCCAGTCACTGAGAGTATCACAAGAGGATATGGTATCTGGGTGATCTGGACCCAGCAAGTTGCGGCGCAGCTCTGCACACTGTTTTATCAGAGCAAAGGCATTTTTAACTCTTCCCTGGCCTTTCCATGTAAAGGCTAGATTGGCCATGCTGGTAAGAGTATCAGGATGCTCGGGCCCTAGCACTTGCTGGCGCAGCTCTAATACTTGCTCTTCCAGCTCTTCCGCTTCCTTCCATCGTCCCTGATTCGAGTAGGTTGAGGCCAGATTGCTCATGCTGGTAAGAGTGTCAGGATGCTCAGGTCCTAGCATCTTCTTGCGCAGCTTTAATGCTTGCATTTCCAGCTCCTCCGCTTTCTTCCATTGTCCCTGATTTGAATAGATCGAGGCCAGATTGCCCATGCTGGTGAGAATATTAGAGTGGTTAGATCCTAGCACTTGCTTGCGCATCTTTAATGCTTGCATTTCCAGCTCTTCCGCTTCCTTCCATCGTCCCTGATTTGAGTAGGTCGAGGCCAGATTACTCATGCTGGTAATAGTATCAGGGTGCGCGAGTCCTAGCATTTGCTTGCGCAGTTTTAGTACTTGCACTCCCAGCTCTTCCGCTTTCTTCCATCGTCCCTGATTCCAGTAGATAGATGCCAGATTGGCCATGCTGGTAAAAGTGTCACGGTGCTTGGGCCCTAGTACTTGCTTGCGTAGCTCTATCATTTGCATTTCCAGCTCTTCTGCTTCCTTCCATTGTCCGTGATTTGAGTAGATCGATGCTAGATTGGCCATGCTGGTAAGAGTGACAGGATGCTCGGGTCCTAGCACTTGCTTGTGCAGCTCTAAGATTTGCACTCTCAGCTCTTCCGCTTCCTTCCATCGTTCCTGCTCCGTGTAGGCCCATGCTAGATTGCTCATGCTGGTAAGAGTCTTAGAGTGCTCGGGTCCTAGCACTTGCTTGCGCAGTTTTGATACTTGTATTCCCAGCTCTTCCGCTTTCTCCCATTGTCTCTGATTCCAGTAGGTCATTGCTAGATTGGCCATGATGGTAAGAGTATCAGGATGCTCGGGTCCTAGCACTTGCTTGTGCAGCTCTAATACTTGCACATCCAGCTCTACCGCTTCCTTCCATCGTCCCTGATTCGTGTAGGTCGATGCTAGATTGGCCATGCTGGCAAGAGTGTCAGGATGCTCGGGTCCTAGTACCTGCTTGCGCAGCTCTAGTACTTGTATTATCAGCTCTTCCGCTTTCTTCCATTGTTTCTGATTTGAGTAAGTCGAGGCCAGATTGTTCATGCTGGTAAGAGTATCAGGGTGTTCAAGTCCTAGTACCTGCTTGCGCAGCTCTAATACTTGTACTATCAGCTCTTCTGCTTTCTCCCATTGTTTCTGCTTGGCGTAGGTCGATGCTAGATTGGCCATGCTGGTAAGAGTGTCAGGATGCTCGGGTCCTAGTACCTGTTTGCGCAGCTCTAATACTTGTATTATCAGCTCTTCCGCTTTCTTCCATTGTTCCTGATTCCAATAGGTCGAGGCTAGATTATTCATGCTGGTAAGAGTATCAGGGTGTTCAAGTCCTAGTATCTGCTTGCGCAGCTCTAATACTTGTACTATCAGCTCTTCTGCTTTCTTCCATTGTTCCTGATTCGAGTAGGTCACTGCTAGATTGGCCATGCTGGTAAGAGTGTCAGGATGCTCGGGTCCTAGCACTTGCTTACGCAGTTCTAGTACTTGTACTTCCAGCTCTTCTGCTTTCTTCCATTGTTCCTGATTCATGTAGGTTGAGGCCAGATTGCCCATGCTGGTAAGAGTATCAGGATGTTCAAGTCCTAGTACCTGCTTGCGCAGCTCTAATACTTGTACTATCAGCTCTTCTGCTTTCTTCCATCGTCCCTGATTCCAGTAGGTCGAGGCCAGATTGCTTATGCTAGTAAGAGTGTCAGGGTGCTCAGGTCCTAGTACTTGCTTGCGTAGCTTTACTACCTGCACTCCCAGCTCTTCCGCTTCCTTCCATCGTCCGTCACTAGAGAGACAACTACAAACCTTTCGGATCCAATCAATGTATTTCTCTTGCTCCTTCCGAAATCCAGCTTCTGCTATTAGTGAAAGAGCATGCGGCAGATATTCCCGCCA
Organism: Aspergillus niger; assembly: GCF_000002855.4. Taxonomy (NCBI): domain Eukaryota; kingdom Fungi; phylum Ascomycota; class Eurotiomycetes; order Eurotiales; family Aspergillaceae; genus Aspergillus; species Aspergillus niger. The sequence goes on from NT_166520.1 coordinate 601,974, forward strand.
CACCTGCCGATTCGTATGATCATAATCTGGGAAGACTTCGCTCAGTCGGTCAGCAGTTTTCAATATTTGCAGGCTGAACTGTTGGTTCCTCCTCAGCCAGTTCCGAGTCGCAAGATGGACTAATCGGTGTAGATTTAGAGAACTGACCCCGCTCCCCTCACTAATGAAGGAGAAGGCCTTGAGAAGACCAAGCGCATCAGTTTTGTTCTTATTCGAGGTCGGCTGGGGAAGTAAGGACTGTGGAATGTCACGAGGTTTGATACAGGCGAAGAATGACAGATAGTCCGCTGCCAGCTTATTTAACTGTTGAATTTGCTGGAAAGAGATAAACCAAGTCAGAGCAACAGGATTCTGGATGTCCTTGTAGCGCATTTCATCTCCAAAGTCTTCACTCAGCAGTTCAACCACATGCGGCTCCTGATCCTGTAAAAGCTGAAGATATTCAGAGAGGCCAATGCTGTTTTCATTGATATACGCTGCTGCCTGGATGATCGCCAGAGGGAGAAAAGCCAGCTGCTCAAGAAGTTTCAGAGCTGTAACACGATCATTAAGCAGTGTCTTCTCGACTAGTGAGTTCTTTAGAATTTCGACGGAAGACTCTGTGTTCGGCTCAGTGACTGTGATAACATGGGAAGATGCTAGTTTCACAGCCACCTTACGGCTGCGCGTGGTGAAAAGAATATGGCCCTGCTCACTTTCAGGAAGAAAGTCTGTTAATACTGTATCAGTAGTATCGTTTGTGCTCCACATTCCCATATCATCTGCATTATCAAAGATAACAACCCACTTCCCGGCACTCTCCTGGCTAAGATAAGCTTTGACCTTTTCTTTCACCTCTGCCGGTTTTATATCAATTATTTCCAGCTTCGAGGCGATGTTCATATAGGCTTGTTCCACGCTCTCATAGTTGGTACATGTAATCCAGCAAATCGAGCAATTAGGGTCTCGATTTCGCATGCGGTAGGCCAGTTCAAGTGCGATCTGCGTCTTTCCAACGCCGCCTAGTCCGCAGATAGCAACCTTGCTAGGTCCGTTCTGTTGCATGAACAACCCTTCTATTTTGGTGATTTCGTCTTCCCGACCTGCGAACCGTGGGTTCCTGCGTAAGGGGACCATCCAGACTGATTGCTTTAGATCACGTGATTCTGTACGGTAAAAAGTGGGAACTACCGACAGAAGAGCCTTCGCGTACGCAGCAGCCGCAAGCGCAGCATATCGTTGCCACCTTTTATTTTTATGCGAATCACAGTAGTCACAGATGCCGCGAATGACTAGTGATGGGAGTTCGTCCATGAGTCCAGCAGCCTCCATTTCAAAACAGAGTATGTCTAGATCCCGAGTAATGGAATCGCGAGTCTTGGCATCTTTCATGACCTGATCTCCGGAAGCGATCAAGCCATAATGAATATAAGGGTCATCAGTTTCCCGCTCAGAACGGCTCATTATCTGTGTCTGATCACATGCCGAACAGTTATGTTCGCTATCCTCATGGTTGTAGGTTGGTGAGAATAGCCAGTCGACTTTCGGTCGCGAAAACTCTTCTCTTATCTCTTCACTTTTGTGTAGTGTATCATTCAAAATTTCGCTGGCCGGCCTTTTCCCCGTCATATAACCACTCTCTAACTGAGACACGGCCTTCAACAATACTAAAGGAGGTTTATTAAGCGTCCCGGTGTGCTGGAATCGTCCGCCGCGCAGTGTCTTGCCGTAGTCAAATTGGATAACGCCACTTGAAGTGGTAGTTGGCCTGCTGACCACAACATCGCCAAGGCGAATATCATTTCTTGGGCTCGGGACTCCGCCCCCAATACCCACCATCAATCCGAACCCGGTCCGGAGAGTTGGAAAGGTAGAGACCATATGTGACACTACACCTGTAGCGGATATCGTTCCATAGACACCGCCAGGCAGACAGGCCACTACTACATTGTGGTTGCCAACTCTCCCAAGTGTGTAGACATTGTGGTCGGATTCTGGCTGGGGAAGCGGAGGGTGAACGTCGTCCAGCATGGCCTTTGCTGCTGCTAGTTCCAACGGTAGGGCGCAGATCCATGCGACCGTATAGTCGCGGTGCGTGAAGGACATTTTCTGTATCATACATGAAAAAGTGGTGAGAATTTACCGAGATAATACGGATAGTCTTTGGTCGGAAGAAGATGGAGGAGGCATTAGAACTGCAGGTTTAAACATTCCAAGAAACAGATCTGAAGTCGGAGTTGGAATGGTCATCTGACACGTGTAACTGGGAGGCTGTCGCGGTTAGAGGGCCAATCATGATGACCTCGAGAACGTATAAAAAGAAAAAAGAGGAAGTGGTGTGTATTAATATTAAGCAACAAGGCCAGTTTCTCAACATGATATTCGTAAAGTGTTACAGACATACCTAGGAAGATCATTTGCTAGTTATCCAGATAAGCTCAAAGTCTAAGCTACAATTGAGTTCTGAGAGGTTTTATCAAGGCGTAGCTATTATATATTATCTGAAAGAATGCCTCTGACTTCTTTGACACGCAGGGTTGTCCTGATTAGTCATCGAGGTTCTGATGGACACAAAAGCGGGGTGTTGGATCACTGGTAGATCCCGTTGAAGCTCAGAGGCAGTGGTTCCAGAGTAATCCCAGCATGACGAAAATGCCCCTCTGCACTCAGCTTTCTGGCACCGACAACGTCGATGCACCACTCTAGATATGCATCGAAATTGAGCTCGGGGTCCTCTTCAAATACCTCCCAGTTACGCTTAATGAAGGCCTTTAATTCTGCAAACATTTCCTCAATGGAATTGAGGTCTGGTGAGTATGGAGGTAGGTACAGCAACTTCACCCCGGCGTCGCTGCACATCTGTTCCACACGATTGGTATGATGAAATGATGCATTGTCCATTATCAGCACAGATTTGGGCTCCGGCCACCTCCCGCAATGATGAAGCAGCTACTTCACAAAATCTTCGAATATGGATGCATCAGTAGATCCCTGGAACACACGGGCGAGTATAACAACCATCCTGGGCATACGCTGGCAGTATTTGATATCGCTGTCCGCGATGAAACCGAGATATTTGTACCGGTGTTACTCCAACAGGGGACCACGCCGTTCGCCTGAAGCCAATTCGCTTATCGCATCCCGACTCATCGACATAAATAAGGTGGTACGAACGGAATTCAGACAGGCTATGAAAATAGCAGTCCCGCAAGTCCGCATTACGCTCTCCAGCAATCCGACGAGCTGCTTTTTTAGACCATCCAACGGATTTGAGCGCCCTCCTGATACTGGCGGTTGTCACTACAGTCTTGAATTCATCCCATAAGAAAGTTGCCATTTCGTCTAGATACAGATCCGGTTTCGTAAGGAGATGCTCGCAAAGGGCCTCCAGCATAGGCGGGGTTACCGTTCGCGGTCGGCCGGCTTTGTTTGGAGGTGCTTTGACGCTGCCAGAAAGTTGTGGGTTGGAACGAATATATCGAATGCTGCGCTCACTGCAACCAGCCACGCCAGCCATTTGAGCAGTAGTCAATGATCTGCTTAAAATCATGTCGCGAATGAGCTCATGCTGAGATGCTGCTAGATTGGGAGCCATCTGGAACATATGAACAGCCTGCTTGCAAAAGTGCGAACGATGTGAGAACTGGGAATGATGCAGGAGATGACTCACCTATATCACTGGCTAAAATCGAAAGTTCTAGAATTATACAGTGCTGGTAACGTAATCGGACAACGAACCGGCGCGACAACGAGCCGCCGCTCTCCTACTAAAAATGCAACAATCGATTCAAATTAAAGTAATTCAGTACTATATAGATGAATAAATATAAATAAACTAAATATTGATTTTATCGATATATACTTGAACTAATTATAATCTTTGTTATTGTAATTATTATAGTATAATAGCTAGTATTAAGTATTTTCTAGTATCTACTTATCTTAATATCAAATACTGCAGTATACATCTTTTTCGTGGCAAATAAACCGCAATTAAAGGCTTTACAGATAAGTTATAGTATTCTAATAAAACACACATTATATATTCAAATAGCTTAATTTTTAACTTAATTAAGCAAGATAAAATATTGTATATCTTGGAGATATAAGGCGGTGAGGGTCACCGACGGCTCGTTGTCGCGACGCTTCGTTGTCCGGTTACGTTAACATACAAAACATCATTATATGAATTGCCAAGGCGCTAAAAATCTACAAGTGGGGCTCATAAACAATTAAAGAGTGTTTGAAGCGGAAGCCGATTTTGAATGTCTCGGTATACCATACTTGAACGTGTGTGTATATGTTGTTAGCTGGTTGATTTTACAACACTGATATGTCTGATATGGTGAACGGAGGGCAGACGACGAGCACATTCACCTTCTACACAACCATTCCTACATTATGGCCTCACTAATCTCCACGAAATAAAAGAGACGCCCTCTGCAATGAAGGTGGATGAGAACCTGTGAGGCAGTAAAATCTATCTACCGTCTCGATTGACTCCCGGCTCCCATCTGAGCCCATCGATTTCCTGCGTCAGCCTTTCAACTTAGTCCCCCTCTCGAAACCTCCGAGGATCGCAACCGGCTTATGAGTCGCGAACCGGCATGTCTCACCCAGTCAATTACCACCTCTTTGAGGCAGTCGGACTCCACATGAGTGAACCTAAAGCATTGAAGTGGGACCCGGAGGAGGCTGTCTATCAATAATGTCCATGAACGCTCCAGCCGGCTCGGTCTGGGCCGAAGGTCCCACTCCTCTAGTTCTCACCATCCAGGGGAGCCTTTGAGTCCGCCGAACTTTACATCCATTCATCATCCCGGCAGGACAGGAACAATGAAAGGTATCGCTGCTGTGTCTGCCTCATGGTTGGTTCCTCCACCACCATGGCCCTACTTGTGATTAGCGCGTGGACTCGTCCCGATCCCCCTTCACTCCCTCCCTCCTAGGATTTGAAATCTTTTTTCGGCATCGATCCTGTCTGGGGGTTCCCCTCTTCCCCTTCTCCCCGGTTCCTATCTTCCTTTCTTGCCAGATTACCTTCAAAAGCCATGGCAGCTCAAAAGGCCGTTTTCACCGTCTCGGCTCAGGCCACTCAGCTAGGCAATCGCATCTCGGTGCACATGCTGGACTACCTCAGCACCGAGCACGACTTGCCGAACGGCTTTCGCGAATTGTCACAGACTTTCTTAGACACTTGCCGCGCTTTATGGGCCATTGATGCTGGTCTCACCGAATCCACTGCTGCCGGTCGCGCCCTGCCCGATGTGATCGTGGAGGAGGTGGCGAAAAAGTTCATGGCCGCTTATCGTGATTTTCAGAGTCTGGACAAGGTCGTGACTAAACTCATCCAGTATGAACATCGTGGCGCCCTTGGCAGGCTTCAACGCGGATGGAATCGCCCCAGCCTCGAACTGCACCGCATTCGCGAGTCGTTGAAAAAGACAACCGAAACACTTCAAATCAGCGTCCTCGCCTTTCACTGGTCCCTTGGGGAACAGCCGTTTATGGCGGAATCAGTGGGCATCGGCTACGCCGGGTTGGCTGCCGCACTGGACCGCATGGCCAAAGGCCGGTCGGTAATGGGCATCAATAAGGCTAAATCTCTGGAACAGGTATCGAAGGAGGTGGCTACTTCGTTGTCATCAGCGTCGGTCCCCTCTGTGCCCCCCAAAGAATCCCCAGAACAACTCTCGGTTGGGATAGAAAATCCCCCGTCCAATGCCGATGACATACTCTCCTCTGTGCTTTCTCTTGACTCCCTCCTTTTTGCGAACGACAATGGTCAGGACGGTCTTTCTTTTCCCCCAGTCGACTCTCGTCCTCAGCCTCTGCGACCAAATGGAAATCCTGTGCGAACGAGCTCGCGCGAGCCGCAAGCGGAATCTGCTATACCTCTCGACCACAATATATCTGGGGATACCCTCACACATCGCCAGCTATATGAGTCCTCAGCCCAACTCCTGCATCGCACCCCTAGCCGAAATAGTGGAGCTAGTGCGACGCGATTGCGCGGTGCGTTAGCCTCCGCCGTCCGGGGACGGAACCACAAGTTGCTAGAGCAGTTGCTGGACAGTGGAGTTTCGCCCAATCTTGGGGAGCATATCCATCCGCTCAACGAGGCCGTGCACCAACACGATTTCCAGGGCATGCGCCTACTTCTGCAGTTTGGTGCGAACCCAAACGAACCAGACCGGCAGGGAGAGACGCCCTTATTTGTCGCAGTGGATGAGTCATTCATCGACGGGGCGAACTTATTGCTAAAGTATCGCGCCAACCCCAACTATGCATCAGAGCCGGGACGAGACTCTCCCTTGAGTCGCGCACTGGCGAAGGGCAAGCTCAATATGGTGCAGCAGCTGCTTGCGCATGGGGGCAATGCAGATACTGAAACCCCAAGCGGTAGCACTGTGCTTATCGAGCTTATCAGACAACGGGCGCCACCGAAGCTAGTCACTATGTTACTTGACGCCGGCAGCGACCCAAACAAGAAGGGCTGCCAAGGGAGAACAGCACTCAATGAGGCGGTGCAGACCGAGCAGGTTGCCGTCTTGATGATACTGCTCGAACATGGCGCCAATCCGAATCTCCCTGGACCCGAGCATGTCCTATGGCTAGCTATCTCTCGGCCAGCATGTTTGCGCCTTCTGTTAAACAGCGGGGCCGACATCAAAAAGACCCCAGGTCTCATGGAACAGGCGACCAGCATGAACAACATCGAAGCCGTTCGTACGCTGCTGGAGGTTGGGCTCGATCCGAATGCCAAGAAGGACGGTACCTATACTCCCCTCTGCTCCGCCATTCGCGACAATCGGGCCGACATCTTGACACTGCTGCTGGAACACGGTGCGAACCCAAACGTCATGGCGTCCGAGTATCCCGCTTGGAAATGCATTACCCACAACCGACTCCATTTCCTGCCCGTCTTGGTCGCGGCTGGGGCTGACCTTTTTCAACCGCCTGGAATCGTAGAACTGGCCGTGCAAGTCAACAACACGGAGGCCCTGAAGTGGCTGGTTGAGCAGGGAGGCGCGAACGTGAATGACCGTAACGCACAAGGTCATACTGCACTAACCACCGCCATCCGCGAGAACCGGTCGGATATGCTCAGCTACCTGCTCGCACATGGCGCCAACCCAGCTCAACGCGGGCAGGATTGGCCTGTATGCATGGCCGTGCGGTCTCCGGCTCTGCTTCAGAAACTGCTCCCGATGGTCCCTGATATTTCTGCTCACAAGGGCGTCATGGAGATGGCCGTGCTTGCCAACCAGCTCGAGAGCATTAAACTGCTGCTCGCCGCCGGTACCAATGTCGAGTATAAGAACGGTGGCGTCTTCTCCCCACTGACTACGGCTTTGCGAGAGCGACATGACGATATTGTGAGGTTCCTGCTGGAGGAAGGAGGTGCCGATCCAAACGCCCCCGGCGAGCATCTTCCCCTTGTGAAAGCGATCCGCCGGATCATCAATGGTGATCTTTCCATGGTTGAGCTTCTGCTTGAGAAGGGTGCCGACCCCAATAAAACTTACCGAAACTGGAATGCCGTCATGCAGGCGATTGAGTATCGGGATCTGCCATTATTGCATCTGCTCGTTAAGAAAGGAGGCGGAGCTGATCTCACGCAGCACGATGAGACAGGTCAGACTGTCCTGGAAATGGTGAATTCTGGGTGGCCTGAGGCCATGCAGTTCCTTCTTGACAATGCACGCCCCTAGCTTGTAGTTCTTTTATGAAGTTTAGTGAGTTCTAGGATTCTGATATAGACCTTACTCATATAATAATACGTAGTAATACTAATACTATCACACGAGAATACATTTTGATTACTAGGCTCACTTATTCCTGGCTTAGGTCAGGGTCAGTATTCAGTCCGGTGATGTAGAACAAAGTAGCTGCAGAAAGACATGCCAAATCAACGATAGCGGAAGATAAGGAAGAAGCGATGCAGTAGTAGAGAGGCACCCTGAATCAAAGACTTGGGGAGGTCTCCCCTCGTTAGCCTCGTAGCCAGGATCAAAACATATACCACAGCTAATAGATCCCCAAGATCAACGAAACTTTCCAGGATCAGATCTACGCATAACCTGTCGTCAACCGCCTGCCCTTGAGCCTCAGGGATGACCCGCGAAAAAGGTCGGTACTGGAGTGCATCGATGCAGTCTTTCTGTCCTATGATAACGCCTGATAGTCCGATGGGGACAGCTTAGATGATAAGGTTCAACCCAAATATCGAGTCAGTAAATTTGAGGGCAAATGAGATCTGAATGCGAGTGCTATCCGGGTGCTGGTTGTTTCTATGGATAGGACCAGATACATGCGATTGAAAACTGTTTATCTAAGAGGTTTTTGTAATAGTGGTGCTGGCAGCACCAGTAATTCCATTCAATTCATATTCTTATTCTTAACGTAGTTCCCGCCCTGACAGGCCAACCCATTGTCAGGATTCAACCTGGTGCGCTTCAGGCAGTGAATCCTCCGAACAATTAACCGCTTGGCTATCCGGTGAAAGACTAGACTCAGAACGCGCATCTCTTATGAGCTTGCAGTGAATACTGAATGTGAGAAGTTTCCGGTGTGAGAATTGATTAAATATGTCCTACTTGGTGCATTTAAACTAGAATATCGAACATGAGGAGGAAAGAAATGTGGGGGTGTGACAACAGAGGTAAGGAAGCGAAACAAAACAAACAAAGCAAGCAAAACCACGTCATGTGATTAGTCACGTATCTATGAACGCCGCTCGCGATCACATCTGTCGCCTACATGTGCGATCAAGTGGCTCGAGATACGTGCCAGAGGGAAGAAACGTGGAGCCAGAGAGACAATGATGAGGTGGCGTCAGGCCACGTGACCGCTATTCACAGAAACTCTCTCTAGTGGTTTGCCTTTGCTTTTGCAATGGCTCTTTTCCACAGTCCTCTTTTCTTGCGCATTGCTTCAAAACATGGACTTGGTGGTTGGATGATCAGGTCCTAGGATGGCACATCCGTTCTGCCACCTTCTACGGCTCCGGTTGACCTCCACCTGCTGGGCCTTGAGCTCTGGGGTGAACCAGCGTTTGGAGTACGGGCATGGTGCCTGCGCCGGCACATGTTGGTTTAGGGCGGCTGTCGTGCTCCGGATAAGGTTTTCGACGGCGCGGTCCAGGTCTTCGTTTGTCTCGATTTTCAGGTCTTGGCCAACCTGTTTCAGTATACTTTGGCCCACTTGAGCCCAGTCTGCACGGTTGTACGCCCGTTTGGGTTTTGGTTCTTTGGCCTGTCCTGGATGGAGACTCCATTTAGAGTATGTGTTCGCTGCTTTGGGAGGTAGGAATCTTGTGGACCGTTTGTTATCGATGTCGTCATCTAAAGTGGCCGCGGTGCTGATGCGGACGCAGTTCTTTTCGGGGGCGCGGAATTATCGCGTTCGAGGGTTGTTCGGGCGTGTTCCCTGCCGCCGCCGCTGCTGCTGCTGCGACTGCGGCCCATGATTTAGGGGTGAATAGGGTCTGTGCTTCGACCTGGGATCGGAGGGACTGTATCTCCTCCTGTAACTTGGTATTTTCCTTCTGTAGGTCCTCCTGTCCAGCTTCAATCTCTTGGATTTCCGGTCTGGCTGACTCGATCGCAATGATTTGGGGAGTGATGGTTTTCTTAAAGCTGAGAATCAGCGCCCAGACCATCTGGTTAGTGATACGGTTACTGGTATGATCTGGCACATTGAAGTCCAGAGGTGGGATCGTAATGTTTTGTGTTCTCCTTGTCCTGCCTCCATGGGCTGGTGCCAGCGTCTGCTCGCCATCGTTTCTTGCAGAGTTTTCGGGTGTCCTTGGGATAATTTCGGGATCACCCGCTGGCGGGATCACCATCAGGCCGATTTTAGTTTCCGCTCGGCACACCACCACGGTCTCATTTCAGGGAGGAGCCGTATATTCTTCACTCCTTGATTCTTTTCTCCTTCTGTGCCTTTATAGACTTTTTCGAGAAGGTATTTTGCCTTTACAGTACTTTTCCCATTGTGCAGCGAACATAACTTCTTGAAGACCTAAGAAAAATGGAGAGGAAGAACAAGGTAGCGTAGTCTATCTATAAAGCTCTGCTAACTAGTCACAATATGCACTGCTCAACCACTTATCTATAAATGATCAAAGACAGACCGCCCTTATAACGCTACCACAACTGACCAGCAAATACCAAAAAGGATAAGGAAAAGTCCATAGAGCTAATTCCATGACGAAAGCAACTGGTACGGATGCTAGAAGACCACCGTATATGACAAATTACGCCTCAATTTCAGTCATATTGCACAAACTACATTTTATGACTTGTAAAGCTCCTTGAACGCACTATCTTGCTTAAGAAGTGACTCTGGCGTATCAAACTCAATCAGCTCGCCATCCTGTATCACGGCTATCCTGTCAAAATCAAGGATAGACTCGAGCCGATGAGCAACAGCCAAGATTGTGCAGCCTGGGAACTCTTCCCGAATCACCTGCTGCATCAATGCGTCAGAAAAAAAATCCACATTGCTGGTTACTTCGTCAAGGACAACGATCTTGCTTTTGCGCAACAAGGCTCGGGCGAGGCAAAATAGCTGTCTCTGGCCATGAGAGAAGAAGTTGGCATCTAGATTGCAATCAAGTCCGCCTTTGGTCTCGATAATGTGCCACAACTCAACACGACGAAGCGCACGCTCAATCTCCTCTAGGCTGTTAATACCATAAGGATCCATATTGGCACGAACAGTACCGTACGTAAAAAAAGGCTCTTGTGGAATTGCGTTAAGAGCTGCGCGTGTCACTTGCCGAGGAATATGTCTTATATCCACACCGTCAATGAGGATCTGACTTTGCGGCCCGATTTCTAGCAGTCGAAACAGAGTAGCTAAAAGTGAGCTTTTGCCACTGCCACTGCGACCGCAAATTCCTACTTTCTGACCAGGTTTAATAGACAGATTCAGATTGCGGAGGACATACAACTGGCCTTCCCCTGCTTCGTAAGATGCAGAAACATTCCGGAACTCGATTCCACCTTGAGATGGCCAGCCGGACATGGCAAGGTTCGCAGTTTTGGAGGCCTTGTTCTCATAAGGCTTGTCCTCAGAGATATTGTTGGTAATAAGCCCTCTAATCCGAGAGATAGCACCAAGAGAAGTCTCGAGATCAGTCCAATTCCGAAGTATCTGCGACAGTGACTGGCTGAAAGTGATAACATTGAGGATGGCAAGACCGACATATCCAGTGCCAACCGCACTGCGCAATTTGACGATGAGAATCATCAGTATAAGGCCCAGAAAAGCCACGGATAGATCTAGAGCCAGTTCCAACCATCGCTGGATACAGTAAAGCATATAAAATGGTTTCTGCGACGAGTCAAGTAGTGCCAGATTTTGTTTCTCAAAAACTGACGCCCACCCAAACGCACGGATCGTCACCAAGCCAGACAGGCTCTCAATGAAATGAGAAAATAGCGGAGACTTGGCCTCAAGGTCTAGAAGTCGTATTTGGCGCGAAGTTCGCAGATAGAATTTTTGCAATATCCATAAGAAAAGGAACAGAGGCGGTATGACGGCGGCGAAATACCGAGTCGATATACATATCATAATCGCGGACATAAATCCGCCCGCAAGAGAGAACACAAAGTCTAAGACGGCGTAAGGTAAGTCATGGTCGATTAATGTCATATCTTGGCTGAACCTAGTCACAGTCCGTGGTCAGGTAATCCTAGGATAATTTTGAGTGAGAAATCTCGGAGCCAGTAAGCTTACCTGTTCATTGTGACGCCAGTGTCAACCGCAGTGAAGAATGACAAGGGGGCTTGCATAACCGATTTTAGGAGACGTTCATGGAGCCTTTCAGCACTGCGCGGAGTAAAGAAGATAAATAAGTGGTAGGCTCCACCCACAAGTGCAATGACTGTAATGATTGACAGCATGGCGTAGAGGCCTAGGTAGAATGAGTTAACAGCATCCCCATTAGTTTCCAGTGAGCTCATCCAAATTTTGATCAACCATTCGCTCAACTTCGGCGATACCCCTTCAATAATAAACGAAGTCATCCAAAAAGCACTGGATGCCCAATGCACAGACCCGAAATAGTATAAGTAAAGAGATAGATCTCCACTTTGCCTGGTCAATTCTTCTTCAATAGTGTCAACACAGTTATCTTGCTCAGAGCCAGCGTGAGTAACTCCCAAAGCCTTCTTCCGTTGCAACTCTATACCATCCTTCGTTTCTTCTTTATTATGTGATTTCAGGGAAGCTATGTAACCCCTACCGGCCTTGAGCTCGCTTAGGGTGCCCTGCTCAGCAATGGTCCCATCACTCTTCATAACAACAATATGATCCGCATAAGAGAGTCGATGTACTGCATGCGTGGCTAGTAGTACAGTCGTACCTAGTCTGCGGAAGATTCCTTTCCTAGCAAAGAGGCTTTGAAACAAACATTCTTCAGTATCAGTGTCGAGGCCTGATAAAACATCATCGAGCATAATAACTGGTTTGCACGAGTAGACAGCACGCGCCAGTGCCAATCGTTGCTTTTGCCCTCCAGACAGGGAAATCCCAGAGGAACCAACTTTTGTTACTTTAGTGTGAAAAAGGATTAGCAATAGGACTGATCGTCTGAGATAGAGACACTCACAATGACTACTTGGAAGATTCGCAACATCATGATCTAGTCCACAGGCAGTTACAGTCTCATGGTACCATGCCTCAACATAGTCCGAGACACCTAGGATATTGTCTTTAAACGATGTGTTGCGAATCCAGGGTGTCTGATCCACAAATGCCATCTCACGGTGTTCTGCGTATAGCAAACCTTCTTTAAATGGTGTTTCACCCAGTAAGCCCTTCAGTAGAGTGCTTTTGCCACAGCCCACTGGGCCTATAATGAAACAAAATTGACCTTTGTTCACGGTTAAATTGATATTATGGACCGAAAAAGGTGCATGATGACGCCATGCAAAGCTCATATCTAGGGCAGTAATGACTCCAGTTACTGCCATGCGACTCAAAGAGCCAGTTTCTGAAGCCTCTGTGAGATCTATTTTTTCCAAGGCCTGCTGAAGCTGTCCTTCTGATGCTGGAGATTTTCCCATGAGTATGCGATGGTCCTGTCTGCTCTCTGACTGGAGAAACTTCTGGATGCGGTCAAAGGATGCCAAGGCAGTGTTCACAGCAGGGATGGCTCGTATTAACGTATTGACAGGAGATGCAGCTAGCGAAATGAGTGACAGCGTTGTATAAGTTGAGTTCACATCCAAAGAATGCCCATTCTGGGACATCCTTGCGTAGATGGCAAATGTCACAGGCGGAGCCAGAAATCTAAGGCTGTTTGCAAGGAAAACACGCAGAACAAGCAACCTCCGAAAGAGCTTCGCCTGCTGAAGCTCAGTTACTCTGAGTCCTTGGACTAGCTCTATTAGCCGATCTGTGAATCCAAGCATTTTGACTGATTTCATAGACTTTAACATGGTTGCTGTGACGTCAACCCGCGTCTGTATACTCTCCATCCATATCTTCTGGGCTTTTACCATGAATTTTGCCATGGAAGTGATGGAGATAGCACATACAAATGCTAGAACGGCTGTTACAACTGCCGCAATGCCAACCTGGCGAGCTAAGAGATAGATCACAATGACGAGTTCAAGGGGAACTCCCCAAAGATCATGGATTAACTGTAATCCATTACAGATGGCTTGGACATCACTAGACATCAGGGTAATAGCAACTGATTCATCGAGGGCGGTAATGCTGAGGTCAACCGTTTTGGTATAGATGATGCTGATCAAACTGCCACGGGCACTCGTCACGAAGCGAAATGTCGTATGATAATATATTCCATTCGATACTGCGACACCAAGAAGAACTATAAAGAAAGCGCCCGTGAGACCCCAACCAATGCTGTCTGATTGGTTCGTATCGTTCGCAAAACTGATCGTCCGATCAAGCAGAAAGGGTTGGGCATATCTGAAGCCCATCTGAATAAGACGCGGAATGACGCAATAAAGAAACGGCTTCAAATTCGCACGTAACAGTGCCCAGAAGAGAGCTCTCCGTTCATGCTGTCTCGCAGAATTCCATGAATTTTTCACTCGCTGAAGAAGTACCAGGGAAGACATATCAGTATCGACCGGGTACAAATCGTGATTCTGAAGAACCCGGTGGAAACCAGATGTCATGAGTTCGTTCAGCCAGAAGAAGAATGATCGACTATAAATGCTGCTTGTCTCCTCGGGGGACAAGCAACGATAGGGTGGCAAGAGAAGACTCCGCTTTTCAACTGCCTCAGCAACCAATACCATCACTTTTACGCCGATCATGCCTGTAAACATCGCGGCAATGCTTTTGTCGTTCGTATCCCGAAATATTGTTCGTACCCGAGCGGTGTCAAGGATCAAAGTGAGGAAGATGTAGCCATTGATGATGGGTGATGGGCGAATAGAACGACTGTGCTCAAACCGCGAAAGCAGACAGAGACCGATACTGGCAACGAATGCCAGTGCAGACTCAGGGATTGTGGCTTTTGTGCGTAATGGTGACTTCAAAATACGTAGGATTAGCAGCGCAAGGTGGCTTGCAGCAAACATAGCCAGGAAGATTGTTTTACTCCCGCGCAAAAAGCCCCCGGGAGACACTTTCGGCTGCTGGCCATAGAGACTTATCAGGCGATAGGGTAAGATCAGTAGTAAAAGTGTTGATGGTAGCAAAGACAGGATAGTGTCTTCAAAAAGTGGTGTAAAATCGAAGCCCACTGAGGAAACAGGGCCAAAGGATTGCCAAGCCGAATCATTTAGTAGATCCCCACGAACCGGAGATCCAGACATGATTGAAAGTTTGCCTCAATAGGACGGCTTGTTGATCGCAGATGTTCACAAGATCAGCGATTAAAGACAACGAGCTGAACTGAAAGGGGAACAAAGAAAAACGTATAATAGGTGACTTCGGATGGATACTTCGGACAAGAGAAGAAGAAGTAGGAGTGAGGGAATCTGAAATTCGTTGTAACACAGACTAATATCTACGAATGGACATGGATCTCTGCAATAAAGACAGTAGAGACGGGGAGGAGCTGTGCGTGCGTGATTCTGAGTCTTGGCAATCCTCACATGAAAGGTATGTAACCAATTGGTAAAAGAGCTAATAGTGGCTTATCGCGGTTGGACGAAAATAAGCGCATATTATCGACTGAGTTACTAAAAGTTCGAAAGTGGTGGCTGCTGGATTATTTTGTCAAGCGCAAATAGCCAACGCACCGTCCCAATTCGGGTTCCCAACAGACATCGCTTGTTCACCCAAAGAGCGAATTACGAACCACCTTTCTCTTAGCAAAATACTTTAGCACCTCCATTCGAAAGCAGAGGGTTCTATGAAAGCTCCGTATCTCTGGCCATAGACCTGTCCATATACTATTACAATTGTGCATTGGAGGAAGCTTTATTGTAGATTCTAAATGTCGCCCCGATTTTTCCTTTTCAGACGGAGCGCCCGCAAAATAATTCAACACAGTCGATGCATAGCAAACGCACGGACCTTGAGAGCTAGTACTGATACATTATTACTGTAAGCGCCCATTCGTAACCTTGGTCCGGTTTGTCCAGTCAATCTCTTTATTACTGTTTTATGACCCAGCAAAGGCCTGAGCACAGACTAATGTTTTTGAGCCGAGGCACCTGCATTTGAGATCATACGGTATTCGGCTCCACATATTGTTTCGGGCATGTAGGTGTCTGATCTAATAGACAGGGCCCCAAAGAATCCGAGGCAGAACTTCACTTAACCCATGAATTCAGCTTTTTCTAGCGCAACCCAGAATTGTATCATGGGGCAGCCTTATCTTTCGAGATAGTTAAATACACTTAGTGTACTCCGTATATTTTTCCAGATTTCGGTTTCAAGAGTGCTGTACTTGCTGTTTTCGGCAAAGAGAGAACGACAACTCTTTCCAATTCTGTACCAAGGCAGCTGGTTTTGACTTGGAGACACTTCCGCTCATACCTTAGCTGCGTTGAAGATGCCCTGGTGGCCGGAGGAGGTTGTATGCCTACTGTAGGGCGGAAAGCTGTCGTGATCTTGACAAAAATGGCATCATTTGTCGAAGTTGCGCGTGTGCACAGAAAGAACAAGCCAATTTGTTACCCATCTAGCCTTCGGGCTCTCTTAAGCTCATCTATACTCCTGAAGAAGGTCAATCGATTTCGTTGCGATGGTCAGAGTTTTATGCACGATCGCCTATAGACAGATTATGTTGTGCATTATTGTAAAGCTCATTTAAATATCATACTCGCGTAGTCGAAGACAAAAGGTAAGGGGAGTGTGTGCTAAGTAGCAGAGTTCTGTATGGTGCTTCTTCCCTTATCTGTGGGGTGTAACGGGCGCTCAGCACCAATCTCTGCGCCCCACAATCTAGAGGCTCTGAGAACGTGATATGATAAGGATACCGCTGCCGATTGCGTAGGGTCATGTGGACCGGGTTAGGACAAGACTAATGTAAGCTTTCGTTATATTATCTTGGACTTTCCAGGGTTCAGCTCCCCAATTTAAGTACCCTAGGACTGTTGTCCCCAAGCAGCCTGGTCGAGGCAGAGAGCGACTAAAGCCGTATCCGTCAAATCAAAATCCAAAGTAGAAGTAATAATGGAAGGAGGATAAGCTCATCTCAGACACAACGCGTTTCCTTATTTCTACTGCACTTCTTTCCACCTGGTACAGTGGTCGATGCGCGTGGGTCTTTTCTAATACATGGCTTCTTTTGCCAACTATTGGCATCATTACAAAGGCCTCATTATGAGCCCTTGACTGGGAACCACTACCGCTTGTGGTAAATAACCCATGTCCCTGGACGTAGTAACCCAGGGCCGTAGGGTGGCTGCAATACCCTGTGAATGGTGGCGGTCACGTGACCCGAGACCACCTCATCATTCTCCCTCTGGCTGCACGTTTCTTCCCTCTGGCACGTATCTCGAGCCATCTGATCGCCCATGTAGCCGAGAGTATAAGCTATCTCATGGGTGGTAAGTGGAGTTCAACGTCAAGCGCAGCTGCGGCTGTGCTTTTGAAAGCTCCGCTGATCAAGATAGCCGCATGTCTCTGGGATTCTGGTAAACTCTGCCTCCACACGGGCCCACTGTTTAGCGGGGATCCGCCGGCTGGCATAAATCTTACTCTTACTATGTATATAGAGCATGAGGTCCCTTAGGGGGTGTAGTAATTACACAAATTTTGGAAATTTGATTCATGCGTGGGGAGCTAATATCATACTAGTATATACTTAGTAGATACATCTGCAAAGTAGGCTACTGGTATCTTTCTTATTAATATGTAATGATCTACTCATTAATGAGGCTTAGAAAAAAAAAAGCAAGCTATTCCGGGAACTGGCAAGGATATTTCTAGCTAAACTATAAAGATCCAGAAGATACTTCCTTACCCTCCTGAGTGGCGAGTCTGTCCTTTAAGCTAATAGAGTTCTCGCATCTGGCCCTGCGAGGCATGCCGAAGAAGTGGAAGTAATTGCGTTCATCGATGGAATTGGATGGCAATGTCTACCAAGGTATATCCACATTCTACTATCCTCAACATCCATTGTGGCAGCCACCGTTCACTAACTGAGCATTATCTGATGGGGAGGTAGCAGGGCAAGAGGCACCCAGCTTGTGAGAGATGTTTTCGTCGGAAAATCAAGGTACGCGAAGCCACAAGGAACTGGGACTCATGAAAAATTGTTGGTCGACAGTGCTTTTGACTAACATAGCGGGCTATTAGTGTTCTCGACCCTGGCCCTGCGAAGCGTGCCAGGGAAGCGGAAGTACTTGCGTTCCTCGGTCAGATCGACAGAGCGTCAACCATCGTACTATGATGTCTACTGAACCACGCACAGAGAAGTCGCCAGTCAGCAGGGTTTATCCAGATCAGCCCTCTAGTGACACCTCAAGAACGTATGAGGCTCACGCCAGCGCATCCATGGAGGGACACCGATGGAGCGTGTCCGATATGGGCCGCGCTTCAGATGTCGCCACCCCAAAAGACAGTGGTACTGAACGTGGCTCACCCACTACGTGTCCTGCAGACGTTACTGTTCGTGGAGAATGGAATGAGATTAGAGATGATGGGAACAGCACTCTCCCATACCAAATTGGCGACAATGCAGGCTGGGGACCCCCATCTAGCGCGACCACACTCCCCAACTCGTTTATGTCCGCAAACCACTCGACCGGGAACCCTACGGCAGATCCATGGCACTTGATGCCGTGGGCTAGTGAGCCATACTCGTGGGAGACATTGCCCGCATCTTTCTGGGGTTGGACCTGGTCTCAATCCGAATATCTGACCGGCTCCGAGACCGACGGTTTCTCACATCCGTCTATTCCTGCACCGCAGGCGGCAGGGTGGTCCTTTGGAGGCGAGGCTGAACAGCCTCAGTATCCGACTAGAAGCGGGATCACGCACTTCTGGGGAGACGGCTCCCAAGTGCTCTATAATCCAAGTCTCTCCTTTGATCCACCGGAGCCTTTTCCCTCGTCTGATGCACTCGGGCTCTCTTCTATCCTAAAACTGCGCCACCGAGCTTCCCAAGATTTTCTCGCTTGCAGCATGTTGAGGACGGCAGCTTGGCGCTCCCGGCTGAGTCTCCAATGCTACCGCGTCCCTGGGATCCACTGGCGCCTGTTTCCGCAGCAATGGTGCCAACAGACAGGAGTCATCGTGTCATGTCACGGCGCCGGAAGGCCAGGTCGAGCATCGTCACTCGACCTCGGTATCCGGCTTCAATGCTCACAAGAAACGGGAACCGTTTGCGTAGTAGGAACGCAGAAATGTGCTTGTCTATATGTTTTTGAATTATGATACAATGTCGTTCATGATAGGTTGATGCTTTTTTACAACTGGTTCACATTTTACTATGTATTACTGTAATATGTCAATGAACGAATACAACAGCAGTGAATGAATCGCGGACGTTTGCTTCATATTTAGTTGCCACAAATGCAAATCATCTCGTCGCACAGGACAGTTTCGTGGGGGCAGGCGCTCCTAATACTGTATCCCTGAATTGGATCCCGTGGAAACATTCTGTGTGATCAGCCGGCTGGAGTTTTGCCTTTGAACTCTTGTTACAACAAATTGTCTATCCCTGAACGCATAACTGCACGGACTTCGGGGAGACTGTATTTTATTTTACTTTATTTGCACTTCATATATTCGCTCCGCAGTGGAGTGTCTGAAGTTTTCCGTACAAGGGTCTGCAGAATTACTGGCTTGCTCCCACAGCTCATTCGAGTTCAAGCGATGCTTCTGTACTATAGAACGGCATACGTGGCGGTTGGACACAATCCCATTTTTACATTATAACCTTTGTCAGCATAATGTAGAGCTAGAGTAAGATGAAGTGGTGATTTTCTATAAGCCACCATGGTGAAAAGGCCGTCAAAATTAAACCTGTCGGACAGAAGCAGAAGCTCGCTTAATATCCATTTACTGCTCCTATAGATTATCTTCCATGCACCTCTTATTTGTGATTCCTGGGCATGGGATTGGAAGGGGTAATAGGACCCTGCGTTTTCCATACTGAACCTCGTTGTTGCACGGGTAAATGCACGTGCCGGCCATATATTTGACCATTTCACCATCTCGAACTACAACAGGAGGGCCGCGGAGCTCAACCATCAAGAATGAAAGTATGTAGCATCTAGCTGTCCCGGTGGCCCACGGCCGACGCCGTGAAAATGCTTATAAGCCAACATCTCCCATCTCCCATTTGCCAGATCCAACTTCCGCTTCCCCAGAGACAATGCCTCCAGCCCTCTCAGACCAGTATGAAAAGGCCAGCCAAAGTTTTTCCGTTGACTGGTATGGGATATGGGTTGCTGCCCTGCTGGGCGTCTGGCTGATCGCGCGGTTGGCGTACCAGCTTGGTCGGTGTACTGTCCAACGACACATCGAGGCGTCCCTTGGACGGTGTTTCGGCCGCGAGTTGCCGTGGCTTCTCCAGACTATTGACATCGCCACCACTCTCGCGGCGATCTTAGTTGGGGTGCTCTTGGGCGCCAACATTGTCCTTCTACTCGTCTCCGCCCATGGCTGGGCCGACGTCCAGCAACGTGCGGCGAAGCTCGCCGTCCTGAACCTATTGCCGCTCGGTACGGGCCTGACCTTTGGCCTCCCGGCCCATCTGCTCGGAATCAGCCGCTCTACTGTTGCGTGGTCGCATCGCTGGTTTGCGCGGGTGATGGCCGCCCATTCCCTGCTTCATGGAGCCATTGCCATCGCCAGAGCGAATACAGTGATCTGCGAAACGAGCCTGCCCCCCAGACACTCTTTTGTTGTTTTAGAAATCCTTGGTTGCCGGCTTACTAACCAATAGCCCTACGGCGGTTAATAGCGGCCATCGGGCAAATGCATTTTTTTGGTGTTTACTGCCGGCAGAATTAGTATGTAGCTGATTGGATCATGTAGCTTATCTAACATATCTATTTATTTAAAGCTGTACGTACGAGTATCAATGCTAATATAGATCCAGATGATATAGCAAGAGTACGCGTCAATGGCCGCGTAGATTTGGATGCCGTACGGATCTAGCTTTATATAACTATCCACGGACCAGATATGATCTGGTCCAGGGACTATATATAAGCCATGATTTCGCTGCATGTCATTCTTCTGTTGTTGTATAGCCTCGGATGCAATTATTTAGTAAATATTATATAACTGATATCTGGCAGGACCTCAGTTAATGAGATAAGATATTAATATATAACTGCTCTCTGTATAGATCTTAGAATAATAAGATATTTATTATATATATAGATAAATAAAAGCTCTCATCTGTAGTCTTTAATAATTTTTTTATTATATATTTCAAGCAGGTGCTTTGTAACTATATTATTCTAGAGCTGATATTTATTAGAATTATCTGTTCGTCAGACGAGGCCTTACTCTGTACAGATTTATTGAAGTAGTTATAAAGAAATAGTATAATTTTTATTCTATACAGTATATAGAATCCCTGTATTAGAGAGGTATCTCTTAAAGAACAACTTCTTGATTCGGCTGTATAGAAAAGAATCAGTAGTAGCTGTATAATCGCGCTTGCTAACACCCCAACTACTCAACCTAGTCTTGATTATACGCTCGCGGACTCGTACGTAGTATCATGCCTCAATAATAGAGATAATATATGTGACAGCAATATGGATGATATTGAGTGTGTGTGCTAGCTAGCTAACTACGCGAGGAGGTGACTAGGTGGCTAGGTCCGAGATCACGTGATCTCCTTTCACACCCCCCATGAGCGAGGACGTAGTCAGCAACGTTACGTACAAAAGGGGAAGACGTGAGGTTGTTCACGTTTCCTAAACGGGAAGTAAAAGACATGTAGATACAGAAATATTAGATGCGAGTTCAACCACGATCCACCATACCGAGTTGCTTGATGAAGCGGGAGTAGGCGAGACGTTCAAGCGGCTTAGTGAGGCCGTCGGCCGCTTGTTCGATTGTACTAATGTAGACGAATTCAACATTTTTAGCGCGTACTTCACGACGTATGAAGTGCCATTTGATGGAGACGTGCTTCGTGCGGGCGTGGAACTCGGGGTTCTTAGTCAGAGCGATAGCGGACTGGTTGTCTGCATGAATAATAGTGGGACGACTCATCAAAACAGATGTAGCTTTGGAGCGTTGAATATCCAGCTCAGTAAACAGTAGTTGGAGCCAGATTAACTCCTGCGTCGCCACTGCTTGCGCGATATATTCGCTTTCGGTTGAAGATAATGCGATAGCAGTCTGTTTCTTTGAACTCCATGAAATGGGCCCCCCAGCGAGTTGGAATACGTAGCCGGAGGTCGACGTCGCGTTAAGGGAGTGGGGGCCGGCCCAATTAGCATCACAAAAGCCAACGAGGCCAGGTCCGCCACGACGGTAGAAGGGGCAGCGGTCGAGGGAGCCAGTGAGATAACGCCAGACGAGGTTCATTGCCTGAAGGTGTGGCTTGGCGGGGTTGCTTGCAAAAGACGATAGCTTACTTGTTGCGTACGCAATATCAGGACGTGTGTTAACCATGATCCAGATGAGCGCGCCATTGCGTTCCTGATATACTTTGATGTCATCAGGATCAGCTGTTCCGTTGTATTTTGACAAAGGATTCTTAGAGTTGTATGGTATGGGAGAAGTCTTGCAGGTAGAAAGACCAAAGCGCTTTAGACAGTCTTGTATGTATGATTTCTGCGAGAGATAAATGCCTTCATCTGTTTGTATAATATCAACACCTAGGAAGCGGGTGCAGGGGCCGTTATCAGTGAACTTAACAAGCTTGGCAAGCAGTGTTTTAAAGGCGTCAACCACAGTGCCGTCCGGCGCGAGTAGAAGGATATCGTCGACGTAAACAAGTATGAAAAGGCCTTTTCCTGCGAACACAGAGTGATCTGCATGTAAGCACTTAAAGCCGTTAGCCACTAGGAAGTCATGAAGCATATTGTACCACTCGCGTGGCGCCTGTTTTAAGCCATATAGCGACTTGACGAGCTCGCCGCACATGCCGTTTTCCTGGAAGCCGTCCGGCAGCTCGATGTGTATTGATTCGCGTAGTTCAGCGTTGAGAAATGCTGTGGCGACGTCAAGATGATGTAAGATCCAATGAAGCTTAGCAGCCAGGGCAATAAAAGTCTTGAAGCTGACGCTCTTGGCGACGGCCGCGTATATTTCTCCAATCTGATAGTCTTTACCAGCACGCTGCCGGAAGCCTTTGACAACAAGACGGGCCTTGTAAGTGCCGTCATGCTTAATTTTAAACACCCATTTGAGCGGAAGAAGACGCGTATTGCGGGGACGTGGAACCACGCGGAAGGTGCCTTGTTTGATCTGTTCCCGCATCTCGCGATGCACTGCTTCGCGCCATTTGGATGCTTCAGCACAGGCCATAGCGTCAGCGTACGAGGTAGGAGTGTAGCCGGTATCTTGAGATGTTGGTTCCTTGGTGGAGGTGGCCCCCCCAGCTTGCGGGCTGGCAGGAGGCTGTGTAGCCGCAGTTTCCAGAAACAGAGCGTTAGTAAGATGGTTGTCAATGAGTAATTTGTAAAAGGCGTCGGTGTTCAAGTCCGGGTCATCATTTACACTAATAGTGTGTGACTCCAAAGACTCGAGGAGCGCGCGCGAAGGCCTGCGAGTGCGTGTAGAGCGACGCAGTGGCTGTTCAGACACCGGTGCGGGTTCCGTACGGGAGGTACTGATAGCCGGAGGATCCGCAGCAACTAGCTGGTCTTCAGACTCGTTATCTTCAACGACAACTGCCGGTTCAGGCGTGGCGTTACGGACGGTGTCATTAATTGCAGGCAAAGGTGGGAGTACACCAGTCTGTTTGTATTCTAGTAGCCAGTCCGGCTCCTCGCTGCTATCCTGCTCGTCTGCGGCAGGATAACTAGGAAAAGGGACAGGGACAGGCTGCTGATGTTGAGAAGGTATATCAAACGGTGACCAGCGGCGAGGATCTTCCTGGACCGGAGCTTCTGTGTTGGCTTCGCCGTGGCGTGCGGAATCAAGATCGTATGTAGACGTCGCGGATGGTAATTGTGAGACAGGTTCTTCGTTAAAGATAACATCACGAGCGTACATAATCTGACGAGTTCGGATATCGTAGATCTTGTAGACTGACTCAGAGTAGCCGACGAAGCGGCCTTCCTGCATGTGATCTTCCAGCTTATCACGAGTCTTTTTGGGAGTAAGATGCCAGCAGCGGCAGCCAAGGGCCTTCCACCGTGAGATATCTGGTTGCACGCCGTACAGGGCTTCATAGGGAGTCTTCCCGATGGCACTGTGTACGAGTCTATTCTGTATGTAGTTGACTGCGAGGATGGTATGATTCCATAGGAAATAGGGCAACTGATTATCCGCCATAACTGATATACAGGATTTAACTAGATGATGATTCTTAATCTCGGTAATTAGATTGAGATTCGAGCGGTATCACGGAGCAGGATCCCAGACGATGCCCTATTCTTGACAGTAGGATACAAGCGGTTAGTATTCAGATGCGTTGTCACTATAAACACATTTAATTTTGATATTTAACTGGTATATAAGATAGTTCTATAAAGTAATAAACTTATCACGCATCTTACTGTGTTCCTTGAGTAGGAATATCCAGCAGTATCGGGAGGCATGGTCAGTAAAGATAATGAAGTAATATACACCGGTCCGGCCGCGTGTAGATAGCAGTCTACAGATATCTGTATAAATAAGATTTCCAACGCGTAGACCAAGGTCGCGAGGCTCAGTATGGGAGACAGATAATACTTGACCCTTTCCACGGAGGTAGGGTTTGCAGGGCGCTGGTAAGATATCTTTCTTAATATCAAAACCAATAACATGCTTAACAGAGTCATGAATCTTTCGTTCGGAGGCATGAGCCGTACGACGATGCGCGAGATAGATTGAAATTAGTAGAAAAACTGTCTTTTTGACAGTATTGACAGTAAGATCAGAGGGTGGCGAGTGTATTAGGGCACCGTAGAGATACAGACCCTGAATCGCCTTGCGGCTTGTAGTACTGGTTGTATGTAGAAAATATTAAGTATCTTTAGCAGTAGCGAAGCCAATCTGCTTGGCGTGTTGAATAAGAATAGTAGTCTCTTCGGTCTTGATATATATACGAACACCCTGGCGCGCCAGCTGCTTACACAAAATGAGATTATGTGAGAGCACCGGCATGTACCAAGCGCAGTCAATCTCTAAAAGTCTACAAGGTCTGTTCTGCTCATCCACGAATTCGATTGAAATAGTGCTGTAGCCAACAGTCTGAAAGGCCTCATCAGTAGCGGGTTTGGCTGTACGTACGCAGGAAGTAAAGGATGTGAAGTAATGCTTAAAGTAAGTTATTGTTTTAACAGTCCCAGAGTCAAGCATCCAATCATGCGAGTGGTTCGGGTGTTGGTCTTCTTGAGCCACAGTAGCAGCATTGAAGCGAACTGATACAGCATAGGCATTGAGAAAGTTGAAATTGATGTTGATCGCGTTGGCTGACGGCGTTCCGGATGGTGGTGCGGACGGAGTAGATGTAGTTACTATGTTAATCTGGGTGCTTGCAGTCGTTTTCTTGTTCAGGTTCAACAAGCACTTGCTGGAAAAGTGATTTCCTTAACGTTCGTAGAAGGTATACTATATAGTATTCTTATCAGCAGCATCAAGTTGCTCTCTTTCATACTGTACGGAGGTATTTTTAATCTCTATCATGACCACGGGCATCACCGCGTCCACAGCCACGCCTACGTCCGCGGCTGCAAGGCAGGCACATCCTGAATTGCTGTAAAGAACTGCAGGAGTTCAGTATGATCATTAATGATCTTGGTGCCGTGAAGCTCGTTGAGGGCGTCCGCATAGCGTGTAAGAAAGATCTCTTGACTGCTTGTGCTCTTATAACAAATAAATGCCCATTTATTATATAAACGAACAACTGTAGCAAAGTTAGAGGTCTCATATGCTTCCTGGAGAAGGACATATGCTTTAAGCACAGAGTCGCAGTTCTGGAAACGCGCCGCGGGACTGGCTTCGCACGTAGTACCGAGAACTACGAGTATGGAATAATTCAGCTGCTTCCACTTCTTATAGTCAGAGTTATATATGGTGAGCAAAGTACAGTTGCGTTATTTAGCCTGCTCAATGCTGCGTTGCAGTTCTTGTTCAGTGGGTAGAGCGCCACCATCACCGGCACGAACAGCCAGTATACGCATGTTTTCGTCTTCATCCTCGGGATAAAGAACTGGTTCTTCTGGAAGAGTATATTTGCCCTGAAGCAGGTCCCACGCGTCCGAATTACGCGAGCGTAGGTAGTTTCGTAGGTTCCTTTGCCATATTAACCAGTTAGCCTGGCCTTTAAGCTTAGGAACAGCTTTAGAGACGTCGATATCGAACGGGTCTTTGGACGGCGTCATTGTAAGCGTTCGGCCACACCGCTCACGTGGTGGGAGGTCTGGTTGGTGGGTAGATGCCAAGCCTGGTTGCCAAGCTGACTAGTGCGCCGCGGAGGCGTTCCTACCCGCGAAACCGCGTATAGTAGCGATTTGAGGCGTAAAAAGCCTTGAGGAGGACGCTATTCGATGGACAACGCGTAAAAACGATGAAAAAACGATAGGGAAGACAAATATTTGATGATTCGTTGCCACGAGGGCTCATAACCTGTGACAGCAATATGAATAATATTGTGTATGTGTGCTAGCTAGCTAACTACGCGAGGTGACTAGGTGGCTAGGTCCGAGATCACGTGATCTCCTTTTACAAATCCCACCCGTCCTGGTCCCCCTAAACGACTGCCGCAGTGGCTCGCCGCGGCCGAGGCCGACGAGTTTGCGTTGGATTACGAGGATGACGATATCCCGCTAGCTGAGAGCAGCCAGTCTTAATAAAGGGAGTGATGTGATGGCGAGCAGCATTCAGAGATATGTGACTGGGTTATATAACGTAGTTCTGTTTGCTTTGTTTGTTTCGCTTTATTTGCTTATCTTTGTTGTTTACATGTGTTATCCCACACTTCCTTCTTTCCCTCCTCATGTTCGATATTCTAGTCTAGATGCACCAAATAAGACATATTTGATCGGCTCTCACAGTTTACACCATGCTATATTTGGCTTAGCTTGGTTTCATCTCAGGGTTGCTGAAGCAATCAAAGAGCATAAGTGGTGATTCCAGTATCCGGAAGAACTGTACCATTTACTTGCAGTAGAAGAGGAGGGGGGCGGGGGATGAGATCCAGTGCAGGCTCCATTTTGCTAAAGCTAAAAGCTAAAAGCTAGTAGAGGTAATGAAGGTATTAACGAAATGATATCAGACTGATAGAAATAACACAGAAGGTAAAGAAGATGAAGAAGGGAAGAAGATAAAGCGATGTTATGAGACTGATGGAAAGGACACAGAAGACGGAGAAGACAAAGAAGATAAAAAAGGGTGAAGAAGGTGAAGGTATTATCAAGGTAAGAGGTAACTCACACGGAGGAAGCCGGACAGTGTTCTATTGTAGAAAGTGGGGTGGTAATAATGATACTACTCCGTACTTACCTCCGAACGGCCCTCTTGGCAGCAGATGCGAGCCGGATTATCTGTTGTTCCGGTCCGATCCCGCATTTCGCCGCCTCAGAGTCTGCAACCTTGTTGCCTTCGACCCGGTACGAGGGGCGTGCCTCTCGACGCTTCTTTATCTTTGCTTCCTCACCACCCTAAAGTTCGATCTAGCGCGCCCTTCCGCAGCATCTTTACCTTAGCTCGAAGAAACGAGCTGAATCGGGTGGGGCGATTGGCTTATAAGAAACACCAACAACCACGAGGAAGACGTCAGCGAGCAACACCAACCCTGACACCGAATACCTATACTGGGCCCCTGCGGCCTCGCAAACGCAGACATTACAACTGCATCGAATCCGGGTTCCGTTTGACCCCGAAAAGTAGAGCCATTCTACCCCTTTTGCACACGTACTGCGACGCCCTCCCATTATAATACCCGCCGGCATCGCGTTGATTTAGGCGTTCGCCCGTTAATGCTGTCGGAGGCGCCGTCAGGATCTCCATACGGAAGTCTACACCTTGATCTAACCTCGTTCCTCATGTATCCGACTCTATATTAGTCCTTGTAATACTCTTTCTTCCTCGCTCGCTAGCACAACATCACGACATATCCTTTCCCTTCCGTCTTACCCCGAGACATGGCCCCATTACTGGGCCATGATGCGCCCTTACCTTCCCGACGAAATGGCCACGAGATGACACCTTCAAAGAACGTTCTCTATGTCGACGCGTACGACTCTTTCTCCTACAATGTTGTCGCCATGCTTGAGGAAGTGTTGGATGTGAAAGTCACGATCATGCATATTGACTCAACATGGCCAGATGGGAACGCTGCTGAGTTTCTTAAACATTTCGAAGCCGTTGTTCTTGGGCCGGGCCCCGGTGATCCACATATACCGGATGATGTGGGAATTATGGAGGATATCTGGAGTCTGAGCGCCGCAGATGTGCTTCCAGTCCTCGGAATCTGTCTCGGTTTTCAGAGCTTATGCCTTCGTCACGGTGTTCCCATTCACCGGCTACCGTATCCGCTCCATGGCCAAGTTCGCAGGGTTCAAACTTCCGATGAAGATATATTCGATGGCGTACCAGATCTGGAGGTCACACTGTACCACTCTTTATACGCCCAGCTAGACATAGTCCAGAACGACCGCAGCGATAAAAGATCAGACATATTCGCAGCACAAGAGCTTGATGTTCTGGCATGGCTACCCTTGGAGGAACAGGTCTCTACCGATTCGATTCAGCTGACCCAACTTCCAATGGCTGTCCGCCATAAGAATAGACCCTTCTGGGGTGTTCAGTTTCATCCAGAATCCTGCAAGTCGGACAGGGAAGCATGCAGACAAATGCTGAGGAAATGGTGGGAGATGACTCTCTACTACAACAAAACGAGTGGACGGGGCAGTTTCCCGAAAGTGATAAGCACCTGCCTCCAAGAATCGGATGATATAGCTTCTTTACCGAACATTGTGCATACCATGTCGACCTGGTGCACATCTACTTCAAGATCTTCCTCCTTCCGACAGTTCTACGCTAAACCGCTGGATTCGGCATTAATCTGCGAGACTCTTAATAGTCCCGGTTCTCCGACGGTGTTGTTCAAATCCAACGGCCGACACAGCATCATATCCGTGCTTAGTCCTGGCAGCTGGAGGTTAGAGTTCTTCGCGCAGACTGAAAGGCTCTTTTTGGAGAATCTTCATTGCGAGGATACCTTAGAAGGGCATTCTGTGATTAACACGCCCTTGTCGACCAGCCAATTTTGGGATGTCCTTCGGTACTTGATGGACCTGAAGAAGGTTGAATCAGGCAGTCGGGATGTCCCGTTTTGGGCAGGATTCCTCGGGTACTTTTCATATGAAATGGGGCTCGCTTGCCTTCCTCACCCAAAAGACCACAGTCACAACATCTCGGTAGAGGATTCGGAAGATCCAGTGGATGCGAGTCTACTTTGGACCGAACGAAGCGTGGTCCTCGACCATGAGTCTGGTCGTGTTACTGTACAATCTACCCGGGAAGCTGATAATCAGCCGGCCGGATGGCTTGATGAAACAATGCGACTTCTACAAGATATATCATCTCATCCTGCCGCCGACAATGTCGACAGTATTACAACTAATACAGTAGCCCTGGATTCTATACTCAGTCGATCCGCGGCACAATTTCCCGGTGAACAACGCTACAAAGAACAGTTTGATGCTTGTACCGCCGAACTGCACGCCGGTGAATCATACGAACTGTGCCTTACTTGTGAAACAGTAATCACAGTGCCTTTCTCTGAACCAGATTGTGATAGCATGAACTTCCCTTGGCTGTTGTATAAGCGCCTTCAAAAGTACAATCCCGCGTCGTTCAGTGCTTATGCAAAATTAGGAAAAGTTAAAGTTCTAAGCAGCAGCCCTGAATGCTTCCTCAATTGGGACCGGGAGTCTCTTCTCGAAATGAAACCCATGAAAGGTACCGTGAGGAAAACGGACAATATGACGCTTGGAATGGCCCAAAAGATTCTCAGCTCGACCAAGGAAACCGCTGAAAACCTCATGATTGCAGATCTTATTCGGCATGATCTCTATGGTATCTGTGGTTCAGGTGGCGTATATGTCGAAAAGCTTCTCGAGGTCGAGGATTATGGGCATGTGTATTCGATGATCACACATGTCAAAGGCCAGGTTGATCCGACTCGGCCTGGGTTCGCTGCACGGGACATTCCAGAACTGCTGTCAGCGAATATGTCAGCATACGGGCTTACGGCTCTGCAGAGATGCCTTCCACCAGGCTCTATGACTGGTGCCCCGAAGGAACGTTCTTGCATGCATCTTTCCTCTATCGAGTCTCGTAGGCGCGGAGTGTACTCTGGTGTCATGGGATTCCTGGATCTTGGGGGAGGTGGCAGCTTCTCAGTACTTATCCGCACGGCATTCAGCTCATCCATCGATAACGCTCGCGAACAAAAATGGCGAATTGGAGCTGGTGGAGCTGTCACGATCTTAAGCACAGCCCAAGGCGAGTGGGATGAGATGTTGACAAAGCTAAACACGGTCTATACCGTCTTTAAGCCGTCTACTTCAATAGTCACCAGCTAAACAAGCATGTATCGGTGATTTTCCTTCCCAGTCGTCATAGTACCATGACAGCAACCTCTATCAGCTCAAAGTTAACGACCGGGACTGGCTCCATGCAAGTGCCCTTTGCCCTTTGTCTGTTAAGACATCTTTACAGGGGAACGCCGGTTGCAATCCGCGCATTCAAGCATCCTAGCCGAGCGTTAGACCAATATCTGCTGCCCGCTGTCTTTTCCTGAGTTATCGATCTGACAGAGGTGTTCTTTGTCCTCACATCCGTTTGAAGATACTTGCGATTGCGAATGACTGGACAACACAAACCATGCCCACGACGTGCAACATTTGAAAAAACATCTCTGGCCGCTTTGGTCGGACCTCCTGTATGGGACTTAGGCATTTTGTCCATCCTCGCGGCCCGGTACGCCCGTTGTGCTCGTTTTCGCAAACCGCACTCGGCCGCCCGCGGCGCCAACACCCACTCCTGTGCCCTTCCACTCCTCCGCCCACCCGCCAGTCACGCCGGTTAACGGTCCGAGGTGTCGATGCATGGCCATGTGGAGAGATCGATCTGTGGATCTGCCGGCCCGTTCTGCGTGCGAACCTGCATGAGAGGCGCCGTCGGTGGGCTAGGTCGAGGATACCTACAAGGAATGCTACGGGGCGTGTCCACGATGTGGAATATAACATGTTGGGTTGGATCTGTTGTATATCTACCTATCTACATGATGCATTGGATATATTGTTTTCGTATGTACTTTGAGCGACGAACGGGGGATTTGGTCGGAGCCGTCGGCTGGCTATGTTGTATCACTACCAAGTACTACCAGGTGGTCCCTGGCGATATATATATATATATACATATATGTATATACATATATATCTCTCTCTGTAGTAGCACGATGCCGGACCACACCAGGCG
>NT_166520.1:662308-681923 GCF_000002855.4 Aspergillus niger
CGCTGGCCCTGTCAGTGTAGCGCGCGTGCGGCCCAGAACATCTAAGGGCATCACAGACCTGTTATTGCCGCGCACTTCCATCGGCTTGAGCCGATAGTCCCCCTAAGAAGCCAGCGGCCCGCAAATGCGGACCGGGCTATTTAAGGGCCGAGGTCTCGTTCGTTATCGCAATTAAGCAGACAAATCACTCCACCAACTAAGAACGGCCATGCACCACCATCCAAAAGATCAAGAAAGAGCTCTCAATCTGTCAATCCTTATTTTGTCTGGACCTGGTGAGTTTCCCCGTGTTGAGTCAAATTAAGCCGCAGGCTCCACGCCTGGTGGTGCCCTTCCGTCAATTTCTTTAAGCCACTTGCCCCTGCATCAAGTGTTCTAGATCTTTGAAAAAAAAAAAAAAGAGTTGTTTAGATAGAGTTATCGGAGGACCCACCCACGCGGGCCTCCTAGATAACCGGGTGATCGCTGATAACTTTAGTATTGACCCACTGCTCGGGTGGACGTTCATCCGCCACCGCCATTAGTCCTGTTTTGGATATCTCCGGTTTGCTGTTGTTGTCTTCACATACCCCTTTTCGCCCTCACCTTGTACAGGCAGTGATGTAGGGCTACTCGGCCCGTGCGCAACTGGATCAGTGCGGAGCTCTTGGGCTCGCTGACGCTCTTGTAGAGCTTAAGAGATGTCTTGCTTGATCCGGGAATACGGTTGCTATTTCCAATGCTTCTTCTACAGTTTCTTGGCTAGTTAGCGCCCGGTTCTCTTTACCCCCAATGTCAGCGCAGTCAGCCTGCTCCTCTGTGTCTTGGTCGCCGCCGTCTTTCTAGTGGTTTTGTCTCCTAGCTCATTTCCCCGGACCCCCTTCGTGGCCAGGGATGAATTTGAGTAGACTTGTATGCCTCCTTTGCGTACCTCCTCAGTCTCCCGAGTGTGAGACCTCGGCCTACCTTGCCTCACCACGTGGCCCCTCCGCAGAGGTCAGGCGCGGCCTGAGCAAGTGTGA
Source organism: Aspergillus niger (assembly GCF_000002855.4). Lineage (NCBI taxonomy): Eukaryota > Fungi > Ascomycota > Eurotiomycetes > Eurotiales > Aspergillaceae > Aspergillus > Aspergillus niger. Next base: position 663,310 of record NT_166520.1, read on the forward strand.
GAGCCGATCAAATATGTCTTATTTGGTGCATCTAGACTAGAATATCGAACATGAGGAGGGAAAGAAGGAAATGTGGGGGAACGCGTGTAAACAACAAAGGTAAGCGAACGAAGCGAAACAAACAAAGCAAACAGAACTACGCCATGTGATCCAGTCACGTGCCTCCGAACGCCGCTCGCCATCACATTGCAGGACCTCTCTCACAGAGTATTTTGACAATTCCTTCATACCCCAATGCTGAAGCCAGTATCAGTGGTGTCTGACCTTCCTTATTTCTAGTTCTAATTGTAGCACCTCTCTCAAGAAGCATCTTGACAATTCCTTCATGCCCCAATGCTGAAGCCAGTATCAGTGGTGTCTGACCTTTCTTATCCTTAGTTTCAACTGTAGCACCTCTCTCAAGAAGCATCTTGACAATTCCTTCATGCCCCCTTGCTGAAGCCAGTATCAGTGGTGTCTGACCTTTCTTATCCTTAGTTTCAACTGTAGCACCTCTCTCAAGAAGCATCTTGACAATTCCTTCATGCCCCCTTGCTGAAGCCAGTATCAGTGGTGTTTGACCTTCCTTATCCTTAGTTTCAACTGTAGCACCTTTTTCAAGAAGCATCTTAATAATTCCTTCATGCCCTGATGCTGAAGCCAGTATCAGTGGTGTCTGACCTTTCTTATCCTTAGTTTCAACTGTAGCACCTCTCTCAAGAAGCATCTTGATAATTTCTTCATTTCCCCTTGCTGAAGCCAATATCAGTGGTGTCTGATCTTCCTTATTCTTAGTTTCAATTGTAGCACCTCTGTTGAGAAGCATCTTGACAATTCCTTCATGCCCCCTTGTTGAAGCCAGTATCAGTGGTGTCTGATCTTCCTTATTCTTAGTTTCAATTGTAGCGCCTCTTTCAAGAAGCATCCTGACAATTCCTTCATATCCTTTCTCTGCCGCCAGTGATAATGGTGTCCAACCATTCCCAGTCTGAGACTCAGTGGCAGCGCCTNCTTTCAAGAAGCATCTTGACAATTTCTTCATATCCTTTCTCTGCAGCCAGTAATAGTGGTATCCGACTGCCTGAATCCTGAGTCTCAGTTGCAGCACCGTTCTCAAGAAGCATCCTGATGATTCCTTCATGTCTATTAACTGTAGCCAGTAGCAGTGGTGTCTGACGTTTCCCATCATATATTTCAGTAGCAGCGCCTTTCTCAAGAAGCATCTTGACAATTCCTTCATATCCTTTCTCTGCAGCCAGTAATAGAGGTGTCCGACTTTTCCAATCATGAATCTCAGTGGAAGCATCTTTCTCAAGAAGTATCTTGACAATTCCTTCATGCCCATTCTCTGCAGCCAATGATAATGGCGTCCGACCGTCCCGATTCTCAGTCTCAGTTGCAGCGCCTCTGTCGAGAAGCATTTTGACAATTCCTTTATGCCCATTCTCTGCAGCCAGTGATAGTGGTGTTCGACTGCCTGATTTCTGAATTTCAGTAGCAGCACCTTTCTCTAGAAGTATATTGACAATTCCTTCATGCCCCTTTGCTGAAGCTATTGATAGTGGTGTCCGACCATCCCGATTCTTAGTTTCAGTTGCAGCACCTCTCTCCAGAAGCATCTTGATGATTCCTTCATGCCCTTTCTCTGCAGCCATTAATAGTGGTGTCCAACTGCCTAAATTCTCATTTTCAGTGGCTGCGCCTTTCTCAAGAAGTATCTTGACGATTCCTTCATGCCCATTCTCTGCAGCCAGTGATAGTGGTGTCCGATTGCCCGAATCCTGAGCCTCAGTTGCGGCGCCTTTCTCAAGAAGCATCTTGACAATTTTTTCATGTCCATTCTTTGCAGCCAGTAGTAGTGGTGTTCGACTGTTCTGATCGGTCATGTCTATCTTGACGTCACTTTGAGTCAAAAGCAGCCATACACCATCCACGTCTCCTGTTCTTGCGTCCGTTAACAATGCTGCTGGTTGTCTGGGTTGCTCTGGTGGTCTTAGCTCGTCAACGAGATAAACCTGTTCTTGAGAGATACAGGCTTGTTCTACGGTGATTCGCTTTTGTATGAGCATCTTGCGTCCGCCTTGGACAACAAGCCTTCTCACAGGATATTGGGCTGGTCGGAAGGTTCTGGGGTCGATTTCTTTAAGATATCTGCTCTGAACCCTCTTGAACAGATTCATACTTAAAGACAGGTCTCGTAGGTATATGGCAATTAAATTATCTTGCCGTGTTTTTCTAGCACAGGAAAGAATTGCGAGACCTAGGCCTCCGCCTCCGATTCCTCTGAAGCCGAGATCTAACTGAACTCCTCTGCTACTAACAGTGAAAGGGTTGTCAAGAGTGCCAAACGGATTGGATCTAACAATGTCGTAGGAATGGGCGAACGCGTCAGGGGAAGTGGCAAGAAGCCCGCCGCGATCATCAGAAGATCCCCACGCGAAAAGACTCTGATCGTCTGAGATCCGCATGATTTCCTCCTGAAGTCTGATAAAGGCATTCTCACCTTCCCCATATATCAATGGCATATTGACGCTAAAAATTCCCATTAGGGAATAAGCACGGTCTTCCACTCTTGACGTCTGTCTTTTCGCAGCCCACGACATTCTCTGCGCGACGCTAGACGTTTCAAGATCTTCTTCTCCCGACAAGATGCTGGGAGGAATGCCAGTGTATTCAGCAATTTTGTCCTGGAGATGTGCTTTATCTCCTAGCATTCTCCATTCCTCATTCAGGAATACCACCCTTGATGGTGCGATCAGCTCTTGAAGTGTCCAGCCTCTGGTAAGCCATTTACTCTTGGCAATTTCGCCTTCAGATCGTATGTCCGCAAGATATGCGTAGCATATCTCAGCCTTTTGGTACCATTGATACATGGAGTTGATTGCCTCGGACAACTCCGCACTGCTTGTCTTATCGATGCAACAGGTATCTATCCAGACGTACTCGTACCCACTCGCCCTAGCTACTGAGCAGCATTGTGTGATTTTGTCATATCCGCTCTTTTTCTTCGCACCGGCCGCGTTGATCTCCTGATAAGTAACTTCCTCTTTACTCCAGGTATGTGACAAAATAGCGTAGGGCGGTAACTCATAATCCGTGAACTCTTGGATTGCGAATTTCCCCCTGTCAGACACTTGCGTATTGAGCAAACGCATAGTTCAAGTCGGCCCAAATACCTCCTGCCCTAAATGTGGATATTGTAACGATGCTTGTAATAGGAAAGGTGTTGTATAACTTCCTGAGGATGAAGAGTAAAGGAGAAAAAATCAATGCGCAAAGGCTGCAAAGGACGGCTTCAGTACGCGCATGGCAGAGGAAGTCTCACCGGTTAAAGTCCGCCAGCAGTTATTTTGGCGATGGCCTAAGTGGTGCGGCTGAAGGACAAGGATGCAGCTTGCATTTAGGCAGCCACGGCCATATTCGCCATCTGATTGGACGATAGGAATTTTCGAACTATCTATCTTTGCAGCAATCCGCATCCCACTCCTTTTGTCCTTGGCAACACAACAATAGAAGAAGGTAGTTTCAAAAAGGTGGACCGGTGAAGTTAGCGCCAAAATCATATAAATCTGGCAAGCTCCCTGTTCAGGGACTGTAAGAGTTATTAGAATGACTAGAGGAAAGTTGGCTGTGCGGGGCCAAGATCTTTTGGACCCAACTTCGGCCCAAGCAAGGTCTGCACTCGTACAGGATAATCGTCGAAAGTTATTGGTGGAGTATTATCACGTGGCAAATGTGACACATTATATAACCACGTGCTCCTGGAACGCACTGGAACCGTCCCGGCCCGGTCGCACCGTGACTGAGTTACATGCAAACTAAACAAGCAGGAACATATCCATGGCACGCAGACGACGCCTCTCCTGCCTCTTCACCATCGTACCTTACAAGGGCCATTGACAGACGAACGGCTTGTTTACTGCAGTGTATATTGCTCGGCTTATTATCATTTTAGCTTGTCAGCAGACATCCTTGGTTCTTTGATTAGACATGTAAAGGACCACTCTAGCCAGCTAACCGTTCATCGTTACCAAGATTAGGCTCTTCGGCGGGATATGTTGCCTTGCTGACATGGCATTTAGCCTGATGAATGAAACCGCCTCTTCAGCGCGTTAGCTTGTTCCAGGCGAACGCACTCCGTACTCCCACTCCTGGAATCTTTAGCCGCGCTGGCACGCCGTCCGGGTACAACCTGTTCTCTAGTCGTGGACGTCGAAGCTTCACGCCCTTGCGCCATTCGCCGCTTCAAGAGTATATCCGAGACACGGAGTGGGATACTGCAGGAATAGATGACGACGAACAATATTTAATGGTCCGATATGCGATTAAATGGAGAGTACCTCTCAACAACCGCATGGTAGCGAAGGATACGGAACAAGATCTGGGTTTGGATCCCAACTCCTACTGATCAGGAAAAAAGCAGAAAGCGGAAGATCTACTACGTCGGAAGACAGCTCGTAACCGACGGGTGAGACTAGACGACACTGCAGTAGTGGTCTCTGTAAATTATCGCTCACAGCGCGATCTCGTCAAGCGCTTTGAGAAAACTGATGTTGACTGGACAACTATCCAAAAGCAGCTCACGATGTGGGAAACCTATTTCAGCAAGGTAAAAGGCTTAGGCTCTGTATCTCGATTGATTATCTAAGTTCCGACCAGCCTTCGAATGGCGCTGACAAAAGAGGGCAAACCTCAGTGACCAGAAGAATACTCCATGTACGATACGCCGAGATTGACGCGGAACAGGTTTCCGGGCAGCCCTCGACTTGGCGGGATATGTACAGAGTAATGCGCTGTCCTGGCTCTCTGTGCCGCCTCGAATCGCAATATTACTGGAATAATCCAGTCGGGAAAAAGCATTATAGATTGCGCACACATTATTTAAGGAAGCTGGTTAGGTATGTGGAGCAGAAGGGGGGTGTCATTGAATGCCACGATGATGTGCCCGACAACATCCGTGAGCAATTATATGCCGAGGAGCAGCAGCGGCTGGAACAACGACAGATGGTCCCTGGGCATCCTGCAAGTGGATCCCATTTCCAATCAATATCAACGTCCTCCCCACGCCACCGCCTCGGTCGACGGCTATATCCCCACCAGCTGCTGCGGAACCACCGGCACTGAATTCCTCACCGCTTAGTAGTTCTATCAATGTCCCCGGTCCGTTGGAAGTAGCAGTAGAGAACTACGCTGCATGGCAACTCTCGCGAGTGAATACTGAAAGTTTCAAAGACAATATTATAAAGGCACGTGATATAGCCTTGAACAACTGCCTTGACCTGAAGCAGATTTACCAAGATCAAGATCCTGGCTTTTTTATCAACCAAGGCGTGAAACTGGGGGCTGCACGCCGGTTTGTCACTGAAATCAATGAATGGGTGCAGGAGATGCAATCGTGATGGCAAAGCTGTAACATGTAAAATATACTTTTTGTTATGACTCGTGTAGCCGGCTAAGTATCTAATATACTACAATAGCCATATCTAGTAAGACGCCTAGTCAACAATGCTGTACGAATCTCTCGCCAAGTAGCCTACTGCACCTTAGAACGTCTCATATGGATACTCAATAGTCAGCCCTGCATGCCGAAAATGACCCTCGGCACTTTGCTGCTTTGCTCCCACCTTATCAACGCACCACTCCAAGAATGCTGTGAACCCCTGCTCCGTATTATCCTCGTACGCCTGCCAATTCCGCCGAATAAAAGCCTTAAGCTCGGCAAAGAACTCCTCTATGGGGTTTAGGTCCGGTGAATAGGGCGGCAAATATACGAACTTGACACCCTTTTCGCAGCACAATTGCTCTATCTTACCAGAACGGTGAAAGGACGCATTATCCATCACAAGTACAGATTTGGGCTCGGGCCACTTCCCGCAATGCTGAAGTAGTTCTTCGATAAAATCCTCAAAGAATGATGCATCAGTTGAGCCTCGAAAAACTCTAGCAAGTATAGCACCGTCCTGTACGTAAGCAGGGAGTATTTGGTAGCGCTGATCCCGATGAAATCTTGACACCTGAACCGGTGTTGTACCACTCGGAGACCACCCGCTTCTTCGAAAGCCTGTTCTTTTGTCGCATCCAGACTCGTCCACATAAACCAAGTGGAACGACTGGAATTCCGAAATCAGATGCATATAATCATCACGTAAATCGGCATTTAGTTCTCTCGCTTGCTGCCGACATTCCTTTCTAGACCAACCGGACTGGCGGAGAGTATCACTGATAGTAGACTTCGGCACACGTATGTCAGATTCTTCCAGCAGAAAGAGTTCCATTTCGTGCAGGTACAGACCTGGCTTTTCTATTAGATGATCGCAAAGGGTTTCTAGCATTGGTGGAGTCAACTTCCGCGGGCGTCCGCCTTTTATCGGAGGGGCTTTGAGAGTGCCAAACAATCGAAGATTAGAGCGGAGTCGGAATATTGCGCGTTTACTGCAATTAGCGGTTCTAGCCATTTGTGATGTGGTTAATTCACCGCTGACCAGCATGTCGTGGATGAGGTCAAGCGTCGATTGAGCTAGATTGGGAGCCATTGCGTTGCTTGAATTGCAAGCAGTAACCAAGTGTTAGTACGGTGTTGGTAAAATGTGTTTGGCACGTGGAGTATGGGTTAGAGGCACGTGGAGCTTAGTCATTAATACAGTATTTCGTCATGGTATAGATAGCAATTTACCATACAGCTGCGGATTAAAGATTTTCCTCCTCATCCAAACATAGTTTAGTGCGGTTTCGGGTCAGGGTTGCTGAACCAATCAAAAAGAGTAAGTAGTGACACCGGTATCCGGACACACTGTACACACTGTACACACCCCTGTCATAATTTCTGCGCGGGATGGACAGGAGAGCCAAATACTGTATGATCTTTTGCGTTGCGTGATAATATAGTATATAACATTTGTTGATTGTATCAAAATTTAGAGCATAAAGTCAGTGTGGACGAGCGGTTAAGGCGTCAGACTCGAAGTCTTATACGTTCGCGTGCACAGTCCTGTCGCTGACGACAAATAGTTTTCCAACTTTGTTATCTCTCTTTTCTCAAACCTATCTGACCCGCTTATCAATCATTTGTTTCTTTTATATTTCTCTCTTTCTATTTATGAATGCATCTCTGATGTTGATCCTTTCAATTACTTCTCAAGCTTGATTTGAAATGATAGTAAAGATGTTACACGAAACCAGTGTGATGCCGAGCGGCGTGCAAAATCATGTGGCATAGTTCTGATTGCTTTGATTGTCTCGCTTGGTATGCTCGCTTATCCGTGGTCTCCCATGTTCTCCCCTACACTTCTTCCTTTCTCCCCTCATGTTAGATACTCTTGTCTGGTAACGCGAATTACGATTAATTTTGCTTGGTTATTACAGATTCATATACTATCAGATGGATAATGTAGAGAGTAGAGGTTGAAGAATGGGACATAGTACCAGGGAAGTATTACAATGTAAGGATATGAGAAGAGGGGAAGATAAGCTTGACCCTACACCTCTGATGTCAGCAATTTTCCGACATTGTACCATTATTGCTGATCACCTATATACATAACAGCTCTGTACATCAGCCGCTTCTAGAGTAGGTACTCATTCACCACTTCTGTAGATGTCATCGCATCCTCCAACATCGGTGAATGACCCGCCTTCGGCACCAGCTTCACCTCACTATCGCCCTTTAGGTCTGCCGCCTGCTGCATCAGTCACTCTCGCCCGCCACAAACGGCTGACTAGATCATGTGACTAGTCACGTGGAAAGACATCAAGAGATCTTGAACTGGGCGGTGAGGCGACTGGCAGAATGTTAGACCATGCGGAGTTACACTCACGCCGAGCTGCAACCCGATCATCTAACAACATCAAACTCCAACTCGATCACCTTGACTTTCCTCACGGCTTGTGGCCGGATCTCTTCTCATACTATATTCCTCGCTGCCTAGCTCACGCCTTCAGTAGCTGAGAGCCATGGCGCCCCAGAAATCTGTGACAGAGGTGCCCCGTTCCCTTATTCCCCGTCTGACTTGGAACGGCTCCTCTGCCCGTACTACTATCACTTCTCCCCAGACTACTGCCCTACCAGCGAAGCGCCAACAAAAGCAACATATGGTACGGGGCTGGATTTCTGTCGGACGACAACTGCATACTTCGACTTCCCGGTCCGCTACTCGCTTAATAGTCCCCGCAACATCCCGAGATCTAGGCACATCATCGATCGCAAGACGGTTCCCTTCCACAACCAAGCCGACCAGTCAACCAGCCGCACCCCTCGGAAACCCCATCCGGCATAACGGTGTCTATGTCGCCGTATTCACTCCTGCTCGGAGAGCTTTCCATGCTTCCGCTTCGCGCCAGCGCGACCATCACTTTGATACGTTGAAATTCGTCCAGCGATTGAAAGACGAGGGGTTTAGCGAAGAGCAGGCTGTTGCCATGATGCGGGTTCTGAACGACGTCATTCAGGAATCCATCCAGAACTTGACCCGCACAATGGTGCTTCGGGAAGGTTAGTCGCTCCTGTGATATATGCGTTTCTGCGCCTGGGGTAGTCTTTCATATCCATGCATGTTATAACCCAAGAGCATTTACATTCTAAGTCCATCTCTACAGACACGGAACGATCAGCCTACACACAGAAAGTCGACTTTGCCAAACTCCGCTCCGAGCTCCTCAACGCAGATTCTACCGAAGCGCAATTGACTCGCTCGTCGCACGAAAAGATCGCCGCTGATCTCGCCAAACTCAACTCGCGTCTACGCGATGAGATCGGTCGCACGCAGGCATCGGTGCGTCTTGATCTGAATCTGGAGAAAGGTCGTATCCGGGAAGAAGCCAATGGCCAAGAAATGCGTATAAAGGAGACCGAAACGAGAATTGAGCAGGAAGTGGCTGGGCTGAGAGAGCGTGTAGAGGCTGTCAAGTTCTCCACGTTACAATGGCTCATGTAAGCGGCATCCGACACTCCATGGTATACAATGCTGACAGATCTTTCCTAGGGGCGTATGCACTGGTACCGCTGCTCTGATTCTTGGTGCTTGGCGTCTTTTCATGTGAACCCGTCATCCTGTGGGCTTTCCGGCCAACCCGGCCGGATTAACATGCCTTGTCTGTCGCCTTCAAGATGACACTTCCCATATATAAACTTCCCACTATGTCTCCTTACCGCCGAGAAATATGGCGGGGTAAGGAACAGGTGGCTGATCTTCTGTTTCCACTTGTATATTTAGCGATGCGGTGACTTCTGTAATCATTGTTTTTCTTTGTTCTCTTCCGAGGTGTAGTAGATACATTGTGGAATGGGACTCCTACCTAGCCGATGGCCGGCGGCAGTGATGTAGGCATGGATGAATGAACCAAGCCGCGAAGTGATATGATGCGGTTTCGCAACATGTATTATTTTACTACTACTACTACTACTACTACTACTACTACTACTACTACTACTACTACTACTACTACTACTACTACTACTACTACTACTACTAGCTGGCTGTCTGCATTGGACCGGCTGCTCGCCTAAACAATTCCTGCCGAAGAAGGGTGGGGATATTACGAACCATGCGATTCCAATGATAAGGGAAATGAAGGGGCCGGGGGGAAGAGCAATTCGGTGTCATACAAGCCATGAAATACTCAGGGGCCGGCGGGGTCCGTCGGGGTTAAAAAGAGGGGGGAAACACGCTCATTTACAATCGGGCAATGATTGGCCTGGCATACTCTTCGTTCCTGTATTCACCAGGTTTTCTTGGTCCACTCTTCGGTAATCAACTCCTCGCGTCTGCGCCGCTCCAATGGCCTTCCATGTCTTTCTGCAGCTTATCATCGGCTCACAGCAAGAACAAGGGGCAATTGCATCCTACATTCCCTGCCATCTAGATAGCCGACGATAATGCTTGATTCAATTAGCACAGGATTTCTTCAAGTGTGACTGGCGATACATCACCCCATAGCACTATGCTTGGTTACAGGTATGATACCATCAATATCGTCAGAACTACCATCGTTTGACCCATGACTATCAGGCCTAGTTGCACACCGTTAATAGGAAGCACGCTAAACAAATCTATGCATGCAGAGCACGGTCAATACGGACACTTATCACTCTAGAAAACACAGCTAGTTACATAATGTATTATACGCCATGGACTCGTACAAATACCCTTCCCGACCCCCTGGGGTGTCAACCATGGGCGTTGTACTGCACTCATTCATAGGCGTCCGTACTATATCTGGCTACCCTACTAGCACTTCGTGCATCTCTCTTGTGCATTGGGGCTTTCTCAAGGGCTTACAGTACATACTTGCGTCGCCCACGTGAAGTTTCCGACAGTCGCAACATCAACTGAGTATTGTATCACTTCTTCCCCCTAAACTCGGAGGGAATTCGTTCCAGAAACGCAGACGAGCAGGAGGAATCGATCGGAGTAGGCATAACCTGCAGGAATAGCCGCAATCATGCTGGTCTCTTTCAGTGTCCCATTCTACCTGGTGTCTCTACTATTTTCCCCAGTGCGGGCTGTTCTAGAGGTCTTCGAGGTATACCAGCCCGTCCCGACAGGCCATGGGAGCGTTGGTTGCAATGAGGCAATCCTCCTGATGGACCATGTCTTCGGCTATAGCTATGGGGAACCATACGTCGGTAGGAGAGAAACAGTGCTGGGCAGATGATCCGATGAGTTCATAAGCTAAATATGAACCAGGGATCTACGAGCCACCGAATTGTACCTTTGACACCGTTCGCCTCAATCTCACTGTCACTTCCAAGGGCACACAGTATGATCGCCTGGCGCTTATGTACTTAGGGGACACAGAGGTGTTCCGAACATCAACTGCTGAACCAACGACCAACGGAATCATCTGGACCTATATCAAAGACATGTCTCAGTTCAACGTACTGTGGAAAGAAAAACAGAAATTGATCTTTGATCTTGGAAACATCATTACTGATGTCTACACCGGATCTTTCAATACCACTCTAACGGCGTATTTCTCGTATGAGGGCAATGTCAGAACCCCTGATATTATTCTTCCAATATCTGCGCGCAAATCCGCACAAAATGCATCAAGTGACTTTGAGCTTCCATCTGACAATGCCACGGTGCTCTATCAAATCCCTCCGACAGCATCCCGTGCAGTTGTGTCTATTTCTGCATGTGGCCAGTCAGAGGAAGAATTCTGGTGGTCCAACGTTCTCTCTGCCGATGAGTGGACCTTCGACAATACCATTGGTGAGCTGTACGGGTACTCCCCATTCCGTGAAGTCCAGCTTTATATCGACGGCGTCCTTGCTGGCGTGGACTGGCCGTTTCCCATAATCTTCACCGGCGGTGTCGCTCCAGGGTTCTGGCGTCCTATTGTGGGAATTGATGCTTTTGACCTACGCCAACCTGAGATCGATATCACACCCTTCCTTCCCTTGCTCAAGGATAACAAGTCGCATTCTTTCGAGATCAGAGTTACAGGCTTGAGTGTCGCAGATGACGGAACAGTGACTTTCGCCGACACAGTTGGCTCCTACTGGGTGGTCACCGGCACTATATTCCTTTACTTGGACGACTCCATGTCTCAAATCGCAACCGGCCAGGCGCCCGAGGTGAACGCCCCGACGCCAACATTCGCCGTTACGCGGAATCTTGTCCAGAGTCGGAACGGGACAAACGAAACATTGGCATACTCTGTCGTGGCGGAAAGAACATTGACAGTGAAGTCTTCTGAATATTCATGGAGTCAAAACCTCTCATACTCGAACTACGGATATCTGAACCAGCAAGGATTGAGCCAGAAAAACAATCAACAGACCTTCGGCTCTAACACGATCGCTCAGCTTACTGGAAACAGAACTACGAACGAGGTCACGTTCGAGTATCCGCTGATTTGTAACACGACGTATGGACTCGAAGATGGACTTTCCATTAGTGCCTGGATCCGCAGAGGCCTAGATATCGAGTCGACCGGTGGGCTCGGGGTCTCGACTTATACTTTTACCTCCGGGTCTTTGGATCTGCATACAGAACAACATGGAACAGCGTATTATTATGAACCCTCTGACGATGAGAGTTCGGTCTCGTATGGTGAAACGTTCGATGTCTTTGGAAGCAATGCCGGTGGAGTTCAATACTTTCGGAACGTCCATGCGGTAAATGGTACTGTTGTATCGTATACTGACAGCTAGAAGGCATACAGTGCTCAATATCATTCAAGCATGTATGAGACCGAAGTATGATTAGGATAGATGGGGTTGGAAATATACGACTGAATTTTTGTCATCCTGAAGATTGCATCTTCTTGTATAGAGTTAGATTGGTGGCCGACTGGGGCGGGAACCACGTTAGTATGAATGCAATAATCATGATTGCACCATACATAGGATTATCATTGACTGGGGGCGATTTATACGCTCAGAACCAGTCCACGTGCGGACCCGACCGTAAGGCGCTGGGGGCCATTTAGAAAAGCCCTTGGGATCTTCGCCCTGGCAATGGTAAAACAACCGTGCCTCTAAGAGGGTATACTGGTTCCCGGAAGCTAGTCAGCAAGGCCGTCTGAGACAGACCAACAGACCAATACTGACTGACCGATAGGCTCGGAGGAGTGCAACGAAAGGAGTATAGCCTCCCAAACCCCATAGAATCCCCTCTGTCGAAGAAGGCTCGCTATTAGTCCCTTACCTATTCGTGCGGATGAATAGCATAGACTGAATTTTGCACCACTTCTGGCACTTACGACCTGATGGGGGCGGATGGAGCTCACGCTGCCTAAGCAGTCGACACCGGCCAGCCTTCGCTCACGCCACACCCTGCCGCCTACCTTCGTAGGTAAGTCTTGTTTTTGGTACAGGCAGAAGCCCTACCGCCTACCGTGTCAATTGTTACAGCCTGAGGCAGTAACTTTACACCTCAGGCAGGGTGTTAAAAAGGCGGTAGCGCCTCATGTACTATAGTATCCTCCCTCACGCGGCGTTGACTCATGGAGGATAACTAGCATCCGTTTCAGGAAATGAAACCCCCATGAATGTATACATATCTTCTGAACGTTTGGCTCTTTTCAAACTTCAGCTGGATTGTAGCCTCTAAATGTTGGCTGTTCTGGCTCCACGATGAGGTAGTTACTGAGCTCTATTGGGGAGATGGACTGGAAGGAAATTATTACAGTAGTTTGCAAAACCACCATGCCTACCCCTTGACGCTCACCTTCTTTCCCAATCCCTAGCCTTCCTGCGCTAGTCCTAATACCTTTAATTTGTAACTAGAATCCTTGGCACCATTGGTTCCGTTTTGTAAGTATAATCACCATACTTCATTGTTGTTACGGTACGTGTAAACTTATTACAGAAACCTAGAAGCTTCCATGGCCGGAACAACGCTTAAGTATCCGCATTAGTACCATTATTTTTCGGTTCTTCCCTGAAGCCTCCTCAGAGTTCCTATACCGTGGTGCAGAGAATATTAGAACAATGTCTCCCCACCTATCGCCAGCACAGATTTAGCTTATCTGTGATATGCAGTCAGTCGCGGCATGTCAATCTCGAAAGCCAGTGAAGCTGCCGAGCGCAGGAAGTAGGCGGTCATAAAACTCCCAAACATAAGTTAGGCCTGTGAGATTAATGACAGCAACCATGCTGAAGACTCTAGGCGAATAGCTCCTGCAGATCGTTGTACCTAGGCGGAATGGCAGTTTCTACGGGACGTGTTTGGCCTCCATGTAGCAACTAGCAGGGTAAGCCGGGCGTTTTCCTCGACTGGTGGGTTCAAAGAGACAGTTCAACAAGAGAAGAATCGCGAATGAGCCTTATGACCCAGGCCTCTTCTGCACGGGAATTATAAGAGACGGCGAACTGAAAAAGAAATGATTTGATTATACCATGCTCTTATTATTATATAGGAGAGACCCTAACCGTTGATATACCCCAGAGCAAGTGAGATCTTCATGACAGCATGACAAGCAGAAATGAGATGCAGTACTAACTCAAAATACCTCTGATAATCTGTCTTTTGTCTAACTATCTGCTGAAGACCAGAAACTTTGTCTAAATCCCGCTCCGGTTGTTCAACTTCAGTAATAACAGTGTCTTCGTACTATCGGGCTGCTAATATCCAATGACAGGGAAAAGAGAGAAACGGCCGGGTCATAGAAGCTTCCCAGAAGTACTTCCTTTCGAGACATAGCCTGCTCGCACTCGCCCAACTCCCAGCCTTTCATACTCTTCCTCTCCCGATGTTTTTTGTACTGCAAGTATATAGTATTCCTTGTTAGAATCATCCTCATTGTCATATTGACTCATTGCGATGACGACACAGTTCCGAGGCTCAATCTCAGCCGCCGAATCCATGTCGAAATATAGGGAGCCGATTTCCCCGGTATCAGCGTAGATTATATACTCTCTATCCCTTCGTGACATATGGTGATACTCAAATTCTCGAACTTCGATGTTGATGCTGCGCATTGAGTCGTCGAAGTTTAGGCTTTGAAATTGTGGAACCAGGAGAGTTGAACGCGTCAAAAAGTCAACCTTCCCATTATAGAACATCCAAGACCATGACGGCACGCTTTTGTCCTTGTAATATATGGGAACCAAATGCTTGCCAGCCTGCTTCCACAAGAGGAGCCGAGGTAACATGCAATGAAAGACTCCGAAGCTGACTTCAGTAGACAAAGCTTCTGCAATACGCTTAGCTATGCTGGAAAAAGCAATGACCTTGTCTTTTTCTGGATAGGTAAGATCACGACAAGAGTAGTCAGTGATAAGCTCTTGGACAAATAATGCTGTCGATGTATAACCTGAATTTAAGAGGAGTTTAGGAAATTGTGGGTCAAGCAGATATCCTCTGGTAACAGGACTAGCATCATTAGTGTTAACCAAGTTTCATCCAATGTAAGGTGAACTTACCATGTTATTATGCCGAAATTCTCGCAACAAACGCCATAATAACACTCCCAGTACGTCTGTTGTGCAGTAAAATAGATGGTTCGGCGAGAAAGCGCTCTTTCTTGCAACGCCCAGGCTCTTGTATGCAGTTGACCTTTATCAACAAGCTCACGGAAGTCATTAATATTCTTTTCATTAGAACTGGCTCCCTCTGATAGACTGCATTGCTGACTGCGATGAAGGAAGCCTTCACACCAACTTGATGCTGAACTTGACGCAATAGTGCAGTATGCAGAGGAATATACTTCTTCCATTCTCACACCTTCCTTCTTCCAATCGTTGTCATCTC
This sequence comes from Aspergillus niger, assembly GCF_000002855.4. Classification (NCBI taxonomy): domain Eukaryota; kingdom Fungi; phylum Ascomycota; class Eurotiomycetes; order Eurotiales; family Aspergillaceae; genus Aspergillus; species Aspergillus niger. The sequence continues at coordinate 678,486 of NT_166520.1, forward strand.
CTTGAATGATGCAAAGAGCATCAATCCAAAGATACTGCTTGTTAAGTTCTCGGGTTACTGTGATAGCGTCTTGGAAGACTTTTGGAAGGCTGTAATAGCCGAACCCCCTCAATCGTTCATTGTAATTCTTAGGCGTGGTACAGAATCGTTCCTTCTCCTCATTGGTCGGTGTGCCCCAGCAGTGCGATAACGATATATAATCAAACGGGTGTTCTATATCTGCTGACAGTTTGAGTTGCAGCTGATTTGAATGCTCTGTTCCCACAAATATAACTCGTTTTGGCCAGACCTGACGTTCACCGTCAAGGCATGCATGCTTCTTGTCACACACCTTAAGCCACTGACGAAGCAAATCAAAGCGATTTATAATCCGCAAAGGATGGGTATATCCTGATTCTTTGTATTCTTTTTGCAGGTCTGTCCATAAATTTTAAATTAATAAGAGAGGAAGGGGCCAAAGAAAAGGGCCTGTTTACCTGAGTAGCTTGGGATATGCAAAGTGGAAGACTGGCGTCGGTCTATACTGATATATGCATCATCTATGGCTCGGTGGACCAAGTAATGGCTAATATTTTCAGAATCTTTTTCAGAACGATCATACTGCTTGCATAAAGTCAGAATATCTCGGTTTTGAAGTATGAAATATACACATACTCTGAAAGTGGTTTTTAGATGGCGGAGCAGCGTGCATCTCCCGAGGACGGATTCATTGTTACAACCAGCAATGAGCTCCGTGATTTCAGAAGCAGTTCCAGTTTCGAACGACCATCGATTCTGATATGATAATAAACAACACAGAAAGGGATAGAGGACAGCCATAGCAGCCATTATCTTTTTGAAGACAGGCCCTACTTACCCACTAGACCAATATTATTTCTGTCAGCTATTACTGCATCTGATATACTCTTCCGTGGAAGGCTGACTTACTATCTATACCAATATCATCTCTGTCAGCTATTACTGCATCTGATATGCTCTTCCGTGGAAGGCTGACTTACTATCTATACCAATATCATCTCTGTCAGCTATTACTGCATCTGATGTACTCTTCTGTAGAAGACTGACTTACTCTCTATACCAATATCATATTCCTGTCAGTTATTACCGCATCTCATGTACTCTTCTGTAGAAGGCTGACTTACTATCTATACCAATATTATCTCTGTCAGCTATTACCGCATCTGATATATTCTTCCGTGGAAGGCTGACTCACTGTCTACATTAATATTATATTCCTGTCAGCCATTACCGCATCTCATGTACTCTTCTGTGGAAGACTGACTTACTGTCTATACCAATATTATATTCCTGTCAGCCATTACCGCATCTGATATACTCTTCCGTAGAAGACTGACTTACATCCTATATTAATATCATATTCCTGTCAGCCATTACCGCATCTGATATACTCTTCCGTAGAAGACTGACTTACCCACTATACCAATATTATCTCTATCAGCCATTACTGCATCTAATGTACTCTTCCGTGAAAGACTGACTTACTCTCTATACCAATATCATCTCTCAGTCATTACCGTATCCAATGTATTCTTCAGTGGAAGGCTGACTTACCATCTATACCAATATCATATTCCTGTCAACTATTACCGCATCTAATGTACTCTTCTGTAGAAGGCTGACTTACGTTCTATATTATATCCCTGTCAGTTATTACCGCATCTAATATACTCTTATATGGGTTTGACTTACCTCCTGAAGCAAACGCAGAGCTTTATTATTCATCAGCCTATCCTACTCCTTGACAAACTACTTACTTTCTTAACCTTCATTAGATGTCGTGCGCTTTTTTGTCTGTTCAGACTAGATACTTACCATAAACGCTCCATGTATCCAACCTGCATAAGCCGATCCAGAAGTCATTGTGAGCCAGAATGTTAACAAGAAAGCCAATAGCAGCAAGCAGTTCTCGTACTCTCCACTGGGTTGTTGGGGATGGGAGAAGAAGTTTCTTCCAGTGCAAGTTGATGGTCGTTCTGATGCAAGGCCAGCTGGCTAGGCCAGAATGACTAATGCGGGGTCACAGCGGCAAGAAGGAACTTATTATTGGTTAAATGAGGGCTCAATTGAGATATGTCACATCTACCCCAAAACCATTGTTTCTGCATGTCCTCCTTAATGGCAGTGACTCTTATTTCAATCACCTAACAGCATAACGTAACAAACTGCCTTTACCAAGTCACTTCATCTTTTGTCCTTACTGTGTATGTTCTTCCGGAGCGGAACCATGGGCGGGTCACGGAACCATTCGACATGACCTTCGGGCCGAGCTAATAGAGCCAATGCTGCCACCACGTCTCGCCGATTTCGTCATTTTTCCTGCGCCGCTCCCTCAAAGTACTCAAGACTTAGTATATCACAGCCAGATGTTCTGAGTGAAGGCCAGAGCAGTGTCGGAGGGTTGCGCACTTACTACAAATAGTATCTTCAGCCTTTTGAAAAAGATGACTTAGTCCTGTAAAGGACTGCATGTCAAAAGTGACAACGGCTTCGACCAACTTACAATTAGTGTCATTCGCTGTCAGCCTTACGACTAATGCGTGCTCTCGTGTCAGGAAAGGCTTCAGCTGGCAGGCCAGGTAGGATTATTGCGATCAACACCAGTTTCGCTACCTCAGCCTGTTCTGTCGAGTCCGCAGCCCTTGGGTTCCTGGTTCGGACAATTCTGCAGCGCTAGATTTAGGCAGGGGAGAGTGAAGACTTTCAGATATTGACAAATTGCCCCATCTCAGTGGCATGTGCCCGAGTCACCCAAGACCGAAGCATCTAGAATTCTGTATGGGCTTTACGCCTCCCGTAATATTGGGTGTAATTTTGGCAAATTACAAGACAAATCGGTACCTGCCAAGAATCTTAATTCCCAGGCTAACTATATACAGACTAATACAGGTGTTAGGTTTTGGGAAAGGATTCGGGAAGAGTCTGGGGTAGGCAAGGTGGTTGTGCATAATACTGTGACAGCAATATGGATGATATTGCGTATGTGTGCTAGCTAGCTAACTACGCGAGGAGGTGACTAGGTGGCTAGGTCCGAGATCACGTGATCTCCTTTCACAAATACTATATTTGGTCACCGGTAGCGGTGGCGTAGTTGTAAGCGCTTCAAGGCAACTTCCAAAAATGCGGGATTGGGTCACTTGCTTTTTGGAGGTGGTGGGTAATTCCCATCGCCGGCACCACAATTACCACAACAATGGAATTAATTCCTATAATAGTACCCAAACCTTCCCCTTATGGCAAGGTGGCGAGGAAGAGAACAATCACAGGCCTCGGCGAGGCTCCAGATTCGTCAGGAAAGAAGTAGTTTACAGCGAAGACACGTATTTAGAGATAGCTATATATTGGATACCTGCAAATCGCTCCGACGAGGGGTCAGCGTATGAATAAACAACAACAACTACTACTACTACTACTACTACT